>NC_044991.1:8132598-8183947 GCF_008728515.1 Papio anubis | reverse complement strand
TATGGCAGTCCATTGGGTCTGGCTGCCTCTCTGGCTGGATGTCTGCCTTAAAAAGTGGAAAAAGATCTCATTCGATTTTGTTTTTTCCCATAGCATCTACTAGAGGACCTTGCACACAGTAGGGCCTCAATCAATGTCTGCAGGTTGAATTGGCTGAGAACTGCTAAGAATTTCCTCTCCCAGTCTCCCTAAAAGGGCTCACAAAAGCAGCAGCAAGCAGGGGTGGGGGAGGGCGTGGATTCTGTGGGGAATTCTTAAGATCTTATCTTCCCACCTCTTATTTATGGTAACATAGTAGCCTCATCCAGAGAGATAGGAGTGTATGAAGTGTTCACATAACCACTTGTGAGACAGAAATGTTTCCCAGGAGTTCCTCCTTCATCAGCAAGACAAGGCCCCGAAGCTAAGTCGGTGATATAAAAACAATCACTGGCCGGGCGCGGTGGCTCAAGCCTCTAATTCCAGCACTTTGGGAGGCCGAGACGGGCGGATCACGAGGTCAGGAGACCGAGACCATCCTGGCTAACACAGTGAAACCCCGTCTCTACTAAAAAAAAATACAAAACAACTAGCCGGGTGAGGTGGCGGGCGCCTGTAGTCCCAGCTACTCGAGAGGCTGAGCCAGGAGAATGGCATGAACCCGGGAGACAGAGCTTGCAGTGAGCTTTTTGGTGAGACGGTCGTTTACTCTTGTTGCCCAGGCTTGAGTGCAATGGCGCGATCTCGGCTCACCGCATCCTCCGCCTTCCCAGGTTCAAGCGATTCTCCTGCCTTGGCCTCCCGAGTAGCTGGGATTACAGATATGTGCCACCACGCCCAGCTAATTTTTATTTTTAGTAGAGACAGGGTTTCACCGTGAAGAACATTAGATTTAAAGACAAACAAACATGGGGGGCTAGCAAATATGTGTACACTGAAACGTACAGTCATTTTTTTTTTGAGACATAGTCTGGCTCTGTCACCCCGGTTGGAGTGCAGTGGGGAGATCTTGGCTCACTGCAACCTCCACCTTCCAGGTTCCAGTGATTTTCCTGCCTCAGCCTCCTGAGTAGCTGGGAGTACAGGCACCCTCCACCACACCCGGCTAATGTTTGTATTTTTAGTGGAGATGGGGTTTCGCCTTATTGGCCAGGCTGGTGTCAAACTCCTGACCTCAGGTGATCCCCCTGCCTCAGCCTCCCAAATTGCTGGGATTACAGATGTGAGCCACCGCCCCCGGCCAAATGTACAGTCATTAATGAGAGTGTTAATGAGCATGTATTGCTTTGCTTTACTTTTTTTTTTGGTACAGGTTCTTGCTGTGTCACCCAGGCTGGAGAGCAGTGGCGCAATCATTGCTCACTGTAGCCTTGAACACCTGGGTTCAAGGTATCCTCACTTCAATCTCACAAGTAGTTAGGGCTATAAGAATGGATCACGATGCCCAGCTAATCTTTAAACAGTTTTCTTTTTTTTTTTTTTTAGAGAGGGGGTCTGACTATATTGCCCAGGCTGGTCTCCAACTCCTGGCTTCAAGCAGTCCTCCTGCCTTACCCTCCCAAAGCTCTGTACTTATAGGCATGACTCACTGTGCCTGTCCTACTTTAATTAAAAAAAGAAATTTTATTTCCTAATCATGTATTTATCTAAAACATTTTTATATTCATTTTTCTTCTTTCCTTCCTTCCTTCCTTCCTCCCTTCCTTCCTTTCCCCTCTCTCTCTCTCTCTTGCTTTCCTTTTTTGAGACAGAGTCTCTCTCTGTCAGTCAGGCTGGAGTGCAGTGGTGCAATCTCAGCTCACTGCAACCTCTGCCTCCTGAGCTCAAGCAATTCTCCCGCCTCAGCCTCCCAAGGAGCTGGGATTACAGGCATGTGCCACCATGCCCGGCTAATTTTTGTATTTTTAGTAGAGATGGGGCTTCACCATGTTGGTCAGGCTGGTCTTGAACTCCTGACCTCAAGTGATTCGCCTGCTTTGGCCTCCCATAGTGCTGGGATTACAGGTGTGAGCCACTGGGTCTGGCCAGTTTTTTTTGTTTTTAGAGAAAAGGTCTTGCTCTGTCACCCAGTCTGAAGTGCCGTGGCACAGTCACAGTTCACTGCAGCCTCAAACGCCCAGGCTCAAGTAATCCTCCCACCTCAGTCTCCAGAGTAGTTGGAACTACAGGCATGCACCACTACACCCAGCTTCAATACATGCATTTAATGCTCTAAATTTCTTTTCTTTTTCTTTTGAGACAGGGTCTCATTCTGTGGCCCAGGCTGACTGCAGTGGCGCAGTAACGGCTCACTGGAGCCTTGACCTCCTGGGCTCAAATGATCCTCCTACCTCAGCCTTCCAAGTAGCTGAGACTACAGGCATGCACCACCATGCCTGGCTAATTTTTGATTTTTTTGTAGAGATTGAGTCTTGAACTCCTGGGCTTAACAATCCTCCCACCTTAGCCTCTCAGAGTGCTGGGATTACAGGAATGAGCCACCACACGGGCCTAACGCTCTAACTTTCTAAAAAAATTTTTAGCTGTGTTCCATATAATTTGACATGCTGTATTTTCATTATCATTGAGTTATTTTATTTTATTATTTTTGAGACAGAGTTGGCTCTGTTGCCCAGGCTGGAGTGCAGTGGTGTGACTGTGCCTCACTGCAACCTCCACCTCTCAGGTTCAATCAATTCTCCTGCCTCAGCCTCCTAAGTAGCTGGGATTACAGGTGTGTGCCACCAGGCCTGGCTAATTTTTGTATTTTTAGTAGAGACGAGGTTTCACCCCATTGGCCAGGTTTGTCTCGAACTCCTGATCTCAAGTGATCCGCCCGCCTCCACCTCCCCAAGTGTTGGGATTACAGGCGTGAGCCACTGTGTCTGGCCTAATTTTTGTATTTTTGGTAGAGACAGGGTTTCACCATGTTGCCCAGGCTGAACTCAAACTCCTGAGCTCAAGTGATCTGCCCACTTCAGCCTCCCAAAGTGCTGGGATTACAGGCATGAGCCACTGCGCCTAACAGGGCTACTTTGTTTTTACCCTGTCCCTGCCCACCCTATTTTCACCACCTGCTTTAAGAAACTTCCTCTTTGGCCGGATGTGGTGGTTCACACCCGTAATCCACCACTTTGGGAGGCCAAGGCGGGCGGATCACCTGAGGTCAGGGGTTCAAGCCAGCCTGGCCAACATGGCAAAACCCTGTCTCTACTAAAAAATACAAAAATTAACCGGGCATGGTGGCGCATGCTTGTAATCCCAGCTACTCTGGAGGCTGAGGCAGGAGAGTCACTGAAACTCGGAAGGCAGAGGTTGCAGTGAGCCAAGATTGTGCCACTGCACTCCAGCCTGGGTGACAGAGTGAGACCCCATCTCAAAGAAAAAAAAGGAGGTTGGCTGTATACGCTGTTCTGCACCTTAGCAATATATTCCTGAGCTTCTCCTGTATTTGTCAAAAAAAAAAAAAAAAAAAAAAAATCACAAAGCTGCCTCATTCTTTTTTATACTTGTGAAGTCTTCTGCTGGGTGAATATTCCACGGTTGTATTTGTCTACCCTCTACAGAGAGAATATTGGAAAGTTTCCCATGTTTTGCTTTACAGACAATGCTCCAATGACTAGCAGAAGTAACCGTGAGGTAACTTCCCAGCGGTGGGAGAGCCGGGGCAAAAGCTAAACACATTTGTCATTTTCTAGATGTTTCTGCATCACCAGACTGTCTCATTCTGCTTCCCTCCTGCACTAGAAAGGCTGCCTCCTTCCCTATGGCCTTGACAGATGACCATATCCAGCCTTTGAAACTGTGTCAATTTGATAGGTGAGAAATTGTATCTTACAGTGCTTAGAATTGTTTTTTCTTTTTATGAATTGGTTTAATAATCTTTTTATATATCTAAGGATCAGCAGTATTTTTAATATCCTTTGCCTACTTTTTCTTTTTTTTCCTCTCCTGGATTTCTTAGAACTTTTTTTTTTTTTTTTTTTTGAGACAAGGTCTTGCTTTGTCGCTCAGGTTGGAGTGCAGTGGCGCAATCTCAGCTCACTGCAACCTCCACCTATAATCCCAGCACTTTGGGAGGCTGAGGCAGGTGGATCGCCTGAGGTCAGGAGTTCAAGACCAGCCTGGCCAACATGGTGAAACCCTGCCTTTAGTGAAAATACAAAAAATCAACCGGGCATGGTGGCACATGCCTGTAATCCCATCTACTTGGGAGGCTGAGGCAGAGAATTGCTTGAACCTGGGAGGTGGAGGTCACCGTGAGCCAAGATTGCACCATTTCTCTCTAGCCTGGGTGACGAGAGTGAAACTCTGTCTCAAAAATAAAACAAACAAACAACAAACAAACAAAAAACAAACAAAAAAACAAGCTCTCTACTCGCGTAGCTGAAGTGGAGCCCATACCCTCCTTTTGGTTTGGTGTTTCGTGTTCATGAATTTGTTCTTTGCTCAAATAAACTGTTACATTTATTTTGTTTAAAGTTTTTCTTTTAAGACTGTGAAGGTATTTGATAGCTTTGATCAAAGTTTCCGATCAGTAGACATTAAGTAGAGATGACCCTTCATAACATGGTGGGCTTCATCCAGTGAGGTGAAGACCTTAAGAACAGGGCCAGGTGCAGTGACTCACACTTGTAATCCCAACACTTTGGGAGCCCAAGGTGGGTGGATGACTTGAGCCCAGGGGCTTAAGAGCAGCCTGAACAACACAGTGAGACACTGTCGCTACAAAAAAATACAAAAAGTAGCTGGCATGGTGGTGCACACCTGTAGTCCCAGTTACTCAGGAAGCTGAGGTGGGAGGATCACTTGAATCTAGGAGATCGAGGTTGCACTAAGTCATGACTGCGCCATTGCACTCCAGCCTGGGTGACAGAGTGAGACCCTGTCTCCGAAAAGAAAAAAAAAAAAAAAAAGAAAGAGAGAGGGAACAAAGCACAGGTTCTTGGAGAAGAAGTTCTGATTCAAGTCTGTTCAAGACTGTGACACGGAGATCCTGCCTGAGTGTCCAGCCTGCAGCCTGCCTACAGATTTCAGACTTGCCAGACCCCACAATCTGTGAGCCGGTTCCTCAAAATAAATCTCAATCTCTGACTCTCTCTTTGCGTGTGTGTGTGTATATATATATATATACACACCCGCCACCACACCCGGCTAATTTTTTGTATTTTTAGTAGAGATGGGGTTTCATCGTGTTAACCAGGATGGTCTTGATCTCCTGACCTCATGATCCACCCGCCTCGGCCTCCCAAAGTGCTGGGATTACAAGCATGAGCCACTGCAACCAGTCTTTTGTATTTTTTAGTTTTAGTTTTGTATTTTTTGGTTCTGTTTCTCTGGAGAACCTGGAATGATACAGTTATCTAGTCATCTTGCCATCTAGATCAACTGGCATATAATGGGGAAAAATGGCCATTCAAGGTTTTCATAGGGTCATAGACTGATTTGTGTGTGTCCCCCCACCCCCGTCCCCTCAAATTCATGTGTTGAAGCCCTAATCCCCAATGTGATTGTATTTGGAGATTGGGTCTTTACGAGGTAATTAAGGTTAATCAAGCCATCATGGTAGGGCCCTAATCCAATAGGACTGTGGCTCTATAGGAAGAAGAAGATCTCCATCTCTCCTCACCTCCCCCATGTGGAGAAACAGCAAGAAGGCAGCAGTCTGCAAGCCAGGGAGAGAGTCCTCACCTGAACCTCACCCTGCTGGTACCTTGAACTTGGACCTACCATCTTTAGAACTGTGAGAAATTAAATTTGGGGTTTTTAAAATCTGCTCAGTTCAGGGTATTCATTATGGCAACCTGAACTGACAGGGACACACAGCAATATTTTCTGTCAGAAAAAACGGAAATAATACATTTAGGATACTCAAGGAAAACACAAACTGAGCCGGGATTTTATATCTGGTCAAACTAATTTTTATTTATTTATTTATTTTGAGATGGAGTTTCTCTCTTGTCACCCAGGCTAGAGTACAATGGCATGATCTTGGCTCACCACAACCTCTGCCTCCCGGGTTATGGGACACAGCAATTAGTAATTATGTGATATTCAAATTCTATCATCCCCAGTGGCCAGAGAATGAATTCTTGGTGTAGGGAAAAGGAGTCACAGATGTGAAATAGAAGAGAATGAGTAACATCTTCTCTCTTGAATTCTAATCAGAAGTATCAGTAGGTTTCACGAGGCATCTTATCTTAAAAAAATACACAAATTCACATATACACATACACATGCAAACACCTTGTAGCTGTGTACTTTGAAAGAGTCCTAACAAAAACATAAAAGCTTAATCTGATTAACACTCTAGATGCAATGATCAATTTACAGGAAAAAAAAGAAACTTGTTAACCTATACCACCAGAATGTAACCAGCAAAATCCAGACTATGGGAAGTGATACAAAATAACCATCCCAAATTTTTCAATAAAAAATTGAGAGAGAATAAAGAGATGCAGGGGGAATCTATAGATTTAAAGAGACTCGTAAAAGCAGGCAGTACTAACTATAATATTTAGGGAGACTATGTTAATTTTCTATGCTATGCAACAAATTACTACAAATTTAGCAGCTTTTTAATTTTTTTTTTTTTTTGAGACCGAGCCTCACTCTGTTGCCAGGCTGGAGTGCAGTGGTGCAATCCTGGCTTACTGCAACTTCCACCTCCTGGGTTCAAGCGATTCTTCTGCCTCAGCCTCCCAAGTAGCTGGAATGACAGGCATGTGCCACCACATCCAGCTAATTTTGCACATTTAGTAGAGACAGGGTTGCACCATGGTAGCCAGGCTGATCTCGAACTCCCGACCTTAGGTGATCCACCCGCCTTGGTCTCCCAAAGTGCTGGGATTAGGGGCATGAGCCACTGTACCTGGCCCTATTTATATTTTTCTTTTTGAGACAGAGTTTCACTCTTGTTGCTCAGGCTGGAGTGTAGTGGCAAAATCTCGGCCCACTGCAACCTCCGCCTTCTGGTGTTCAAGCGATTCTCCTGCCTCAGCCTCCCAGGTAGCTGGGATGACAGGCACCCGCCACCACACCTGGCTAATTTTTTGTATTTTCAGTAAAGAGGGGGTTTCACCCTGTTAGCCAGGATGGTCTCAATCTCATGACCTCATGATCCACCCGCCTCGGCCTCCCAAAGTGCTGGGATTACAAGCGTGAGCCACGGGCCCAGCCTTTTGTATTTTTTAGTAGAGATGGGGTTTCACCATGTTGTCCAGGCTGGTCTTGAACTCCTGACCTCGTGATCCACCCGCCTCGGCCTCCAAAGTGCTAGGATTACAGGCATGAGCCACGGTGCCCGGCTATTTGTTGTTGTTGTTAGTGTTTGGTTTTATTTTTATTTTGTTTTGAGAGACAAGATCACCCAGACTAGGGTACTGTGGAGCAGTCATAGCTCACTGCAGCCTTGAACTCCCAGGCTGAAACCATCCTCTTGCCTCAGCCCCCTGAGTAGCTGGGACTGCAGACACACACTATTACACCAAATTCAGTAGCTTAAAATAACACCCATTGTTAGCTCACAATTGGGTAGGACTGTAATGGATTGAACTTTGTGAGTTGTTCCCCACCCGAAATTCACATGTTGAAGTTTGCTTCATTACTACTCAGAATGTCATCTTATTTGGGGATAGGTTCTCACCGAGGTGAACAAGTTAAAATTAAGACATCAGGCTGGGCCATATTCAATATATGACGAGGTGTCCTTAGAAAAGGGAAATTTGCATGTACACATCCAGAGAGAATGTCAAATGAAATGATGTGGTTATTTATTTACTGAGTCCGGAGTTTAGCTCTTGTTGCCCAGGCTGGAGTGCAATGGCATGATCTCGGCTCCTGCAACTACCTCCACCAGGGTTCAAGCCATTTTCCTGCCTCAGCCTCTCGAGTAGCTGGGATTACAGGCACCCACCCACACACTTGGTTAATTTTTTGTATTTTTAGTGGAGACGGGGTTTCATCATGTTGGCCAGGCTGGTTTCAAACTCCTGACCTCAAGTGATCCACCATCCTCGGCCCCTCAAAGTCCTGGGATTACAGGGGAGAACCACAGGGCCAGGCCCAGAGTCCATTTTGAAGTGGAACAATAGGATTTGCTGCTGGGTGTTGTGAGGGTGGGGAGGAGTCGGAATTTGACCCACGGATGTTGGCCCGAGTAGCTGGAGGAAGTGACTTGCCATGAGCTATGGGCACAGCCGGAGCTGGCTTTGTTGACTGTTTTATCTAATGCTGACCAGCCACTGACTTACTCTTCCTACAGATACACTGAGACTATCACACCGAGGGTCCACGGGCTTCGCTGGTCTGAGACCAAGTGCCCTTTCTCTTGAAGTGTTTGCATAATGTCTGCTTCAATGCACTGTAGCTGGTGTTCACTGTAGAGTTTCACTCTCAGGAGGAAATTTATTCCACAGCTGTAGCTGCGCATGTCTACCCAAAGATATTCACTTGCTGTGTTACTGACTCCTAGCATAACTTCATCTGAGGCTTCTACACTCTGTGACTTTGACTTGGTCCTCCTCTGCTACCTTTGGTGATTCTCAGGGGCTAGTACAATTTTTTTTTTTTTTTTTTTTTTTGTGAGATGGAGTCTTGCTCTGTTGCCCAGGCTGGAGTGCAATGACTGTGATCTTGGCTCACTGCAACCTCTACCTCCCAGGTTCAAGTGATTCTCCTGCCTCAGCCTCCCGAGTAGCTGGGATGACAGGCATGTGCCACCATGTCCAGCTAATTTTGTATATTTAGTAGAGACGGGATTTCACCATGTTAGCCAGGCTGATCTTGAACTCCTGACCTTAGGTGATCCACCTGCCTTGGTCTCCCAAAGTACTGGGATTAGGAGCATGAGACAACGCACCCGGCCCTTTTTTTTTTTTTTGAGACAGAGCTTCACTCTTGTCGCCCAGGCTGGAGTGAAGTGGTGCAATCTTGGCCCACTGCAACCTCCGCCTTCTGGTGTTCAAGTGATTCTCCTGCCTCAGCCTCATGGGTAGCTGGGATTACAGGCGCGCACCACCACGCCCAGCTAATTTTTTGTATTTTTAGTAGAGACAGGATTTCACCGTGTTAGCCAGGATGACCTCAATCTCCTGATCTCATGATCCGCATGCCTCGGCCTCCCAAAGTGCTGGGATTACAAGCGTGAGCAATGGCGCCTGGCTGTTTTTGTGTTGGTGGTGGTGGTGTCGGTTTTTTTTTTTTGAGAGACAAGATCACCCAGACTAGGGTACTGTGGAGCAGTCATAGCTCACTGCAGCCTTGAACTCCTGGGCTCAAGCCATCCTTTTGCCTCACCCTCCTGAGTAGCTGGGACTATAGGCACACACTATTACACCAAATTCAGTAGCTTAAAATAACACCCATTGTTAGCTCACAATTGGGTAGGACTGTAATGGATTGAACTGTGAGTTGTTCCCCCCACGAAATTCACATGTTGAAGTTCCAACTCCTACCTCAGAATGTCATCTTATTATGGGGATAGGTTCTCCTCGGAGGTGAACAAGTTAAAATTAAGACATCAGGCTGGGCCATATTCCAATATGACGGGTGTCCTTAGAAAAAGGGAAATTTGCATGTACACATCCACAGAGCACATCAAATAGAAATGATGTGGTTATTTATTTACTGAGTCGGAGTTTCGCTCTTGTTGCCCAGGCTGGAGTGCAATGGCATGATCTCGGCTCACTGCAACCTCCATTTCCCGGATTCAAGCCATTCTCCTGCCTCAGCCTCTCGAGTAGCTGGGATTACAGGCGCCCACCATCACACTTGGGTAATTTTTTCCATTTTTAGTAGAGATGCGGTTTCATCATGTTGGCCAGGCCGGTTTCAAACTCCTGACCTCAAGTGATCCACCCTCCTCAGCCCCTCAAAGTACTGGGATTACAGGGGAAAACCACAGCGCCAGGCCCAGAATCCTTGTTGAAGTGGAGCCAACAGGATTTGCTGCTTAGGTGTTGTGAGGGTGGGAGGAGTCGGGATGACCACGGATGTTGGCCCGAGTAGCTGGAGGAAGTGACTTGCCATGAGCTATGGGCACAGCCAGAGCTGGCTTGTTGACTGTTTATCTAATGCTGACCAGCCGCGGCCTACTCTTCCTATAGATACATTGAGACTATCACAGTGAGGGACCACCGGGCCATGGTCTGAGAACCAAGTGCTCTTTCTCTTGGAAGTATTTGCATAATGTCTGCTTCAATGCACTGTAGCTGGTGTTCCTGTAGAGTTTCACTCTCAGGAGGAATCTTATTCCATGACTGTAGCTGTGCATGTCTTCCCAAAGATACTAACTTGCTGTGTTACCAACTCCGGCATTCCTTACGACTGTGGCTTCAGACGCTATCTCAGTTTCTATACTCTGTGGCTTTGACTTGACCTTCCTCTGCTACCTTTGCAGGTGATTCTCAGGGGCTGGTACAATTTCTTTTTTTTTTTTTTAGAGATGGCGTCTTGCTCTATTTCCTTGAGCTGGGTGCAATGACTGTGATCTGGCCTGCAACACCTCTGCCTTCCAGGTTCAAGGCGGTCTGCTGCCTCAGCCTCCTAAGTAGCTGGGATTACAGGCTGACCCGTCACCATTCAGCTAATTTTTTGTATTTTTACTAATAGAGATGGGGTTTCACCATGATGGCCAGGCTGGTCTCGCTCCAGTCTTGGGTGATCTGCCTACCTCGGCCTCCCCTAAGTGCTGTGATTCCAAGCGTGGTCACAGCACCTGGCTTCTCTGTGTTTTCACATCATCTTTCCTCTGTGTGTGTGTCTCTGTGTCCAAATTTCCCCTTTTGTGAGGACACCAGTCATACTGGATGCAAAAGCCCACCCTAATAGCTTCATTTTAACCCAGTGACCTCTGTCAAACTTCCATTTCCAGGCTGAAGTGGTGGCTCAGGCCTGTAATCCCAGCAGGTCAGGAGGTCCAGGCAGGCAGATCACCTGAAGTCAGGAGTTCAATACCAGCCTGGCCACCATGGCAAAACCCCGTTTCTACTAAAAATACAAAAATTAGCCGGGTGTGGTGGCTGGAACCTGTAATCCCAGCTATTCGGGAGTCTGAGGCAGGAGAATCACTTCAACCCGGGAGGTGTAGGTTGCAGTGAGCTGAGATCGCACCATTGCACTTCAGCCTGGGTGACAAAAGTAAGGCATTAGAAAAAAAAAAAAAAAAGGCCAGGCGTGGTGGCTCAAGCCTGTAATCCCAGCACTTTGGGAGTCCGAAACAGGCGGATGACAGGTCAGGAGATCAAGACCATCCTGGCTAACACGGTGAAACTCCATCTCTACTAAAAAATACAAAAAACTAACCGGATGAGGTGGCGGGCGCCTGTAGTCCCAGCTACTGGTGAGGCTGAGGCAGGAGAATGGCATAAACTCTGGAGGCGGAGCTTGCAGTGAGCTGAGATCCGGCCACTGCACTCTAGCCTGGGCGACACAGCCAGACTCCGTCTCAAAAAAAAAAAAAAGTCAACTCATACTGTGCTGTCGTATTTATTCATTAACTTATCAAAACATCTTCTAGGGGAATTACTACCACAGGAATTACTACTCTCCGTTTGGTGTTGCTCTCCATCCGGCATTGCTCTCCATTCGGCATTGCTACTTGTGTTCTTGGAAATGCCGCCTGACGGCTCTGTTAGTTTCCCAATTTGTGAAAGGGACGTGAGGGCCCTCTGCTCGTGGAAGGTGCTGGTGGATTAACAGCCACCACCATCACTGGGGCCCTGTTCAGCTCAGCCTGGCCTCCTTGATGCTTCATGCGCGTGGCACACCCTCACCGCCTTTTCCTTGTCTTCTCCGCCCTGCCCTCATGCCTCCAAAGTGGTGGAAGCCATGGTCTGACGGGCAGGAGCCCTGTCCCTCCCACACTGGGTTTGGGCGGGCAGGGATTGCCACTGAGCGGCCACGATCCTGAGAGGTGACAACGTGCTAGCAGCCCTCACTCGCTCTCCGCACCTCCTGGGCCTCAGGGTCCATTCTGGCAGTGCTTGAAGAACCCTTCAGTCCGCCACTGCACTGTGGGAGCCCCTCTCTGGGCTGGCCGAGTCTGGAGCCGGCTCCCTGTGCTTGCAGGGAGGTGTGGAGGGAGAAGCACTGGCAGGAACCGGGGCTGCGCAGGGTACTCACAGGCCAGCATGAGTTCCGGGTGGGTGTGGGCTCCATGGGCCCCACACTCAGAGTGGCTGGCCAGAGCCTCTGGGGCCGGGTAGTGAGGGGCTTAGAACCCAGGCCAGCAGCCGCAGAGGGTGCGCCAGGTACCCCAGCACTGCCGGCCCACCTGCGCCAGGCTGGAATTCTCACGGGCGTCAGCCGCCTCTCCGTGGGGCAGGGCTCGGGACCTGCAGCCCACCATGCTGGAGCCTCCCCAACGGGCGCCGCCCCCTGCTCTGCAGCACCCAGTCCCATCCACCGCCCAAGGGTTGAGGAGTGCGGGGGTGCAGCGCGGGATTCAGGGGCAGGTCCACCTGTCACCTCTGCACGGCATCCACTAGGTGAACCCAGCTGGGCTCCTGAGTCGGGTGGGGAGTTGGAGAACATTTATGTCTAGCTGGAGGATTGTATATGCACCAATCAGCACTCTGTGTCTAGCTCGGGGTTTGTGGATGCACCAATCGGCTCTCTGTATCTAGTTAATCTGGTGGGGACTTAGAGAACTTTTATGTCTAGCTGGAGGATTGTAAATGCACCAATCAGTACTTTGTGTCTAGCTCAGGATTGTAAATGCACCAATCAGCTCCCTGTGTCTAGCTCAGGGATTGTAAACACACCTATCAGCACCCTGTCAAAACGGACCAATCAGCTCTCTGTAAAACAGACCAATCAGCTCTCTGTAAAATGGAACAATCAGCAGGATGTGCATGGGGTCAGATAAGGGCATAAAAGCAGGCTGCCTGAGCCAGCAGCGGCAACCCTCTCTGGTCTCCCTGGAAGCTGTGGAAGCTTTGCTCTTTCGCTCTTTGCAATAAATCTTGCTGCTGCTCCCTCTTTGGGTCCATGCCGTCTTTATGAGCTGTAACACTCACCAGGAAGGTCTGCAGCTTCACTCCTGAGGCCAGCAAGACCAGGAACCCAGCAGAAGGAATGAACAACTCCAGATGCACTGCCTTTATGAGCTGTAACCCTCACTGTGAAGGTCTGCAGCTTCGCTCCTGAAGCCAGCGAAACCACAAACCCACCAGAAGGAAGAAACTCTGAACGCATCCGAACATCACAAGGAACAAACTCCGGACACACCATCTTTAAGAACTGTAATACTCACCGCAAGCATCCGCAGCTTCATTCCTGAAGTCAGTGAGACCAAGAACCCACCAATTCCGGACACATTTTGGTGACCACGAAGGGACTATTGCCAAGCGGTGAGACTATCACCAAGTGGTGAGACTATTGCCTATCGCCAAGTGGTGAGACTATTGCCTATTGCCAAGTGGTGAGACCATCGCCTATTGCTAAGTGGTAAGTACCATTGGACCCTTTTCGCTTGCTATTCCGTCCTATTTCTTTTTAGGATTCAGGGGCTAAATACTGGGCATCTGTCAGCCAGTTAAAAGTGACTAGCGTGGTTGCCGGACTACAGACACCGGTGTAAGGCTTTCTGCGAAAGGGCTCTCTAACAACCCCTGACTCTTCGGAGATGGGAGAATTGGTTTGCCTGGAACCAGCTTCTGCTTTTCCTGTACTCCTGGGCTGAGCCAAGGGTCGACAGAGAGGAAAGCCATTTAGCTCCAGTGTCCCAACAAGAAGTTAGTTGACCCTGGGGCCATGAGCAGAACTCTCAAAGTCATGTCACCCAAGCAAGACTCACCCATCTATCCTATCTATCCTAACCCTTGCCTCCTGGGTCCTAATGCATGTCAGACAAACTGCCACTCACCTCTCTTATCCAAGGCTAGTCCCACTTCTAAAAACCACTCCCTGTCTCTGGTGCTTTTCTAGTTTCCCCTAAAAGAATGATTTCTAGTATAAACTCCAGGACTCTGTTACCTTTTTTAGGCACCTGGGCTCACCAATCCAAAAGACATAATTTTTACCCAAAGCCCCATCATAGGGGGGACTATCTGGAATTTTGGGATCCCTCCTCAGACTAGTAGGCCTAACAAAAGCTATTTCTGAAACTAGGATATGGGGAGCCTCAGAAATTGTATCCTTCCTATTCATGTAAGTGAGGACAAAAGGTGTCACTCTTCCAACACTGAAGATCCCTTCCCTCCCTCAGGGTATGGCCCTTCACTTCATTTTTGGGGCATAACATCTTTACAGGACAGGGGTAAGGTCCCAATAATAGCAGGTGAATACTTAGGACTCTTAACAGGTTTTCGAGAATGCGTCGGTAAGGGCCACTAAATCCGATATTTCTTGGTCCTCTTTGTGGTCTAGGAGGACAGGCAAGGGTGCAGGTTTTTGAGAATGCGTCGGTAAGGGCTACTAAATCCGAGCTTCCTCAGTCCTCCTTGTGGTCTGGGAGGAAAATAAGTGTTTCTGCTGCCGCGTCGGTGAGCGCAACTATTCCGATCAGCACAGTCTAGGGACCGTTGTGGGTTCTCGGGTAGGGGGAGAAACAAAACAAACCAAAACCATGGGCGGTTTTGTCTTTCAGATGGGAAACACTCAGGCATCAACAGGCTCACCCTTGAAATGCATCCTAAGCCATTGGGACCAATTTGACCCTCAAACCCTGAAAAAGATGTGGCTTAATTTTTTCTGTAGTATGGCCTGGCCCCGATATTCTCTCTCTGATGGGGAAAAATGGCCACCTGAGGGAAGTACAAATTACAATACTGTCCTGCAGCTTGACCTTTTCTGTAAGAGGGAAGGCAAATGGAGTGAAATACCTTATGTCCAAGCTTTCTTTTCATTGAAACAGAATACACAAGTATGCAAAGTTTACAATTTACATCCCACAGGAGGGCCTCTTAGCTTACCCCCATATCCTAGCCTCCCTATAGCTCCTCTTCTATTTATGATAATCCTCTAATCTCCCCTGCCCAGAAGAAAATAAGCAAAGAAATCTCCAAGGGACCACAGAACGCCCCAGACTATTGGTTATGTCCCCTTCAAGCTGTAGGGGGAGGGGAATTTGACCCAACCTGGGTACATGTCCCCTTCTCCTTCTCTGATTTAAAGCAGATCAAGGCAGACCTGGGGAAGTTTTCAGATGATCCTGATAGGTACATAGATGTCCTACAGGGGCTAGGGCAAACCTTCGACCTCGCTTGGAGAGATGTCATGCTACTGTTTGATCAAATCCTGGCCTTTAATGAAAATAATGTGGCTTTAGCTGCAGCCCAAGAGTTTGGAGATACCTGGTATCTTAGTCAAATAAATAACAGAATGCAGCCGAATAAAGGGACAAATTCCCTACCGGTCAGCAAGCCATCCCCGGTATGGATCCCCACTGGGACCTCGACTCAGATCATGGGGACTGCAGTCATAAACATCTGTTGACCTGTGTTCTAGAAGGACTAAGGAGAATTAGGAAAAAGCCCATGAATTATTCAATGATGTCCACCATAACTCAGGGAAAGGAAGAAAATCCTTCTGCCTTCCTCGAGTGGCTATGGGAGGCCTTAAGAAAATATACTCTCCTGTCACTCGAATCACTCGAAGGTCAATTGATTCTAAAATCTAAGTTTATTACAAAATCAGCTGCAGATATCAGGAGAAAGATCCCAAAACAAGCCCTGGGCCCTGAACAATATGTGGGAGGCATTATTAAATCTGGCAACCTCGGTGTTCTATAATAGGGACCAAGAGGAACAGGCCCAAAACGAAAAGCCAGATCAGAGAAAGGCTGCAGCCTTGGTCATGGCCCTCAGACAAACAAATCTTGGTGGTTCAGAGAGGACAGAAAATGGAGCAGGCCAATCACCCGGCAGAGGTTTTTATCAGTGTGGGTTACTAGGACACTTTAAAAAAGGTTGTCCGATGAGAAACAAGCTGCCCCCTATTCCATGTCCACTATGCCGAGGGAATCACTGGAAGGTGCACTGCCCCAGAGGACGAAGGTTCTCTGGGTCAGAAGCCCCCAACCAGATGATCCAACAACAGGACTGAGGGTGCCCGGGGCAAGCACCAGCTCATGTCATCCCCTCACTGAGCCCCGGGTACGTTTAACCATTGAGAGCTAGAAAATTGACTTCCTCCTGGACACTGGCGTGGCTTTCTCAGTGTTAATCTCCTGTCCTGGATGACTGTTCTCAAGGTCGGTTACCATCCGAGGAATCCTGGGACAGCCTGTAACCAGGTATTTCTCCCACCTCCTCAGTTGTAATCGGGAGACTTTGCTCTTTTCACATGCCTTTCTTGTTACGCCTGAAAGTCCCGCACCCTTATTAGGGAGGGATATATTAGCCAAGGCTGGAGCTATTATCTACATGAATATGGGGAACAAGTTACCCATTTGTTGTCCCCTACTCGAGGAGGGAATCAACCCTGAAGTCTGGACATTAGAAGGAAAATTTGGAAGTGCAAAAAATGCCTGCCCAGTCCAAATCAGGCTAAAAGATCCTACCACTTTTCCTTATCAAAGGCAATATCCCTTAAGACCTGAAGCTCATAAAGGATTACAGGGTATTGCTAAACATTTAAAAGTTCAAGGCTTAGTAAGGAAATGCAGCAGTCCCTGCAACACCCCAATTCTAGCAGTACAAAAACCAAACGGTCAGTGGAGACTACTGCAAGATCTTAGACTCATCAATGAGGCAGTAATTCCTCTATATCCGGTTGTACCCAATCCCTATACCCTGTTCCCTCAAATACCAGAGGAAGCAGAATGGTTCATGGTTCTGGACCTCAAGGATGCCTTCTTCTGTATTCCCCTGCACTCTGATTCCCAGTTGCTCCTCGCCTTTGAGGATCCCACAGACCACACATCCCAACTTATGTGGATGGTCTTGCCCCAAGGGTTTAGGGATAGCCCTCATCTGTTTGGTCAGGCACTGGTCCAAGATCTAGGCCACTTCTCAAGTCCAGGCACTCTGGTCCTTCAGTATGTGGATGATTTACTTTTTGCTACCAGTTCGGAAACCTCATGCCAGCAGGCTACTCTAGATCTCTTGAACTTTCTAGGTAATCAAGGGCATAAGGTGTCTAGGTCGAAGGCTCAGCTTTGCCTACAGCAGGTCAAATATCTAGGCCTAATCTCAGCCAGAGGGACCAGGGCCCTTAGCAAGGAATAAATATAGCCTATACTGGCTTATCCTCACCCTAAGACATTAGAACAGTTGCAGGGGGTTCCTTGGAATTACCAGCTTTTGCCGACTATGGATCCCTGGATGCAGTAAGATAGCCAGGCCCCTGTGTACTCTAATCAAGGAGACCCAGAGGGCAGATACTCATCTAGTAGAATGGGAACCAGAGGCAGAAACAGCCTTTAAAACCTTAAAGCAGACCCTAGTACAAGCTCCAGTTTTAAGCCTTCCCACAGGACAAAACCTTTCTATATGTCACAGAGAGAGCAAGGATAGCTCTTGGAGTCCTTACTCAGACTCATGGGACAACCCCACAACCAGTGGCATACCTAAGTAAGGAAATTGATGTAGTAGCAATAGGCTGGCCTCACTGTTTATGGGTAGTTGCGGCGGTGGCTGTCTTAGTGTCAGAGGCTATCAGAATAATACAAGGAAAGGATCTCACTGTCTGGACTACTCATGATGCAAATGGCATACTAGGTGCCAAAGGAAGTTTATGGCTATCAGACAACCACCTACTTAGATACCAGGCACTACTCTTTGGGGATCGGTTCTTCAAATACGCACGTGCGTGGCCCTCAACCCTGCCACTTTTCTCCCAGAGGATGGGGAACCAATCGAGCGTGACTGCCAACAAATTATAGGACTTATGCCGCTCGAGATGATCTCTTAGAAGTCCCTTTAGCTAATCCTGACCTTCACCTATATACCAATGGAAGTTCACTTGTGGAGAATGGGATACAATGGGCAGGTAATGCCATATTTAGTGATGTAACTGTACTTGAAAGTAAGCCTCTTCCCCCAGGGACCAGAGCCCAGTTAGCAGAACTAGTGGCACTTACCTGACCCTTAGAACTGGGAAAGCGAAAAATAATAAATGTGTATACAGATAGCAAGTATACTTGTCTAATCCTACATGCCCATGCTGCAATATGGAAAGAAAGGGAGTTCCTAACCTCTGGGGGAACCCCCATTAAAGGAAACCGTGGAGTTATTGCATACAGTGCAAAAACCCAAAGAGGTGGCAGTCTTACACTGCTGCAGCTATCAAAAGGAGGAAGAAGAGGGGAGAACAGCAGCATAAGCGGCTGGCAGAGGCAGGGAAAGACCAGCAGAAAGGAAGAGACAGAGAGACAAAGTGAGGGAGACAGAGGAAGAGACAGAGAGACAGAAAGTCAAAGAAGGAAAGACAGGAAGAGACAAAAAGGGAGTCAGAGAGAAAGAGAGAGACAAAGGAGAAGTCGAAGAGAAAGAAAGAGAGATGGAAGTAGTAAAGAAAAAACAATGCACCCTATTCCTTTAAAAGCCAGGGTAAATTTCTGTCTACCCAGCCAAGGTATATTCTTATGTGGAATGTCGACATACGTCTGCCTCCCCACTAACTGGACAGGCACCTGCACCTTAGTCTTTCTAAGTTCCAACATTAACATTGCCCCAGGAAATCAAACCTTATCAGTACCCCTCAAAGCTCAAGTCCATCAGTGCAGAGCCATACAACTAATACCCCTACTTATAGGGTTATGAATGGCTACTGCTACAGGAACTGGAATAGCCAGTTTATCTACTCCATTACCCTACTACCACACACTCTCAAAGGATTTCTCAGTTTGCAAGAAATAAAGAAATTTATCCTTACTTTACAATCCCAAATAGACTCTTTAGCAGCAACGGCTCTCCAAGACTGATGAGGCCTGGACCTCCTCACTGCTGAGAAAGGAGGACTCTGCACCTTCTTAGGGGAAGAGTGTTGTTTTTACACTAACCAGTAAGGGATACTAGGAGATGATGCCCGGCATTTACAGGAAAAGTGTTTTGAAATCAGACAACGCCTTTCAAACTCTTACACCAACCTCTGGAGTTGGGCAACATGGCTTCTCTCCTTTCTAGGTCCCGTGGCAGCCATCTTGCTGTTACTCGCCTTTGGGTCCTGTATCTTTAACTTTCTTGTCAAATTTGTTTCCTCTAGAATCAAGGTCATCAAGCTACAGATGGTCTTACAAACGGAACCCCAAATGATTTCAACTAACAGCTTCTACCGAGGACCCCTGGACCGACCTGCTGGCACTTTCACTCGTCTAGAGAGCTCCCTTCTGGAGGACACAACAACTGCAGGGCCCCTTCATCACCCCATCCAGCAGGAAGCAGCTAGAGCGGTCGTCAGCCAAATTCCCAACAGCAGTCCTGTTTAGAGGGGGGATTGAGAAGTGACAATGTGCTAGCAGCCCTCACTCACTATCGGCGCCTCCTCAACCTTGGCATCCACGCTGGCGGTGCTTGAGGAGCTCTTCAGCCTGCCAGTGCACCATGGGAGCCCCTCTCTGGGTTGGCTGAGGCCAGAGCTGGCTCCCTCTGCTTGCGGGAAGGTGTGGAGGGAGAGGCATGAGCAGGAACCAGGGCTACGCATGGCGCTCATGGGCCAGTGCGAGTTCCGGGTGGGCGCAGGCTCGGCAGGCCCCGCACTCGGAGTGGCCAGCTAGCACCGCTGGCCCTGGGCAGTGAGGGGCTTAGCACCCAGGCCAGCAGCTGCAGAGGTGTGCCCAGTCCCCAAGCACTGCTGGCCCGCTTATGCCATGCTCGAATTCTTGCCAGGCCTCAGCCACCTCCCCATGAGGAAGAGCTCGGGATCTGCAGCCTACCGTGCTGGAGCCTCCCCGACGGGTGCTGCCCGCTGCTCTGTGGCACCCAGTCCCATCCATCGCCCAAGGGCTGAGGGGTGTGGGGGTGCAGCACGGGACTGACGGGCAGCTCCACCTGCCACCCTGGCACGGCATCCACTAGACAAAGCCAGCTGGGCTCCTGAGTTGGGTGGGGACTTGGAGAACTTTTATGTCTAGCTGGAGGATTGTATATGCACCAATCAGCACTCTGTGTCTAGCTTGGGGTTTGTGGATGCACCAATCAGCCCTCTGTATCTAGCTAATCTGGTGGGACTTGGAGAACTTTTATGTCTAGCTGGAGGATTGTAAATGCACCAATCAGCACTTTGTGTCTAACTCAAGGATTATAAACCCACCAATCAGCACCCTGTGTCTAACTCAGGGATTGTAAATGCACCAATCAGCACCCTGTCAAAACGGACCAATCAGCTCTCCGTAAAACAGACCAATTGGCTCTCTGTAAAATGGACCAATCAACTCTGTAAAATGGACCAATCAGCAGGATGTGGGTGACGTCAGATAAGGGAATATAAGCAGGCTGCCGGAGCTAGCAGCGGCAACTGGCTCAGGTCCCCTTCCATACTGTGGAAGCTTTGCTCTTTCTTCGCAATAAATCTTGCTGCTGCTCACTCTTTGGGTCCGCGCCACCTTTATGAGCTGTAACACTCACTGCGAAGGTCCACAGTTTCACTCCTGAGGCCAGTGAGACCACGAACCCACCAGAAGGAATGAACAACTGCAGACGCATTGTCTTTATGAGCTATAACCCTCACTGTGAAGGTCTGCAGTTTCACTCCTGAAACCAGCGAGACCACAAACCCACCAGAAGGAAGAAACTGAACATGTCCAAACATCACAAGGAACAAACTCTGGACACACCATCTTTAAGAACTGTAACACTCACCACGAGGGTCCGCAGATCCATTCTTGAAGTCAGCGAGACCAAGAACCCACCAATTCCGGACCCAATCCCTCCCTTCAGGGTGAGGGTCTCATTCCCCAGCTGGTGGGAAGGTCAGCAGCCATCAGCTCCTCCGAGAATGTCCCTTGGCTGGTGAGAGCCGCCCTTCCCAGGAGTTCCCTGTAACCCATGTCCAGTCAACTCAAGGACATCCCTGCTTCGAGCCTTCCTGAGGGGGCATGGGGAGCCTGCATTGCCCTCCTGCTGTTGGCTGTCCCTTGTATCCTGCAGGCATGGCCCTGATAACACACCCTCAGAATGCACCCACCCTCCAGCCTGGGCAACAGAGAGAGACTGCATCTCAAAAAAACAAAAAAAAACCACCCTCCAACAGAACCTGGCAGCGGTCACATTCATTCGCCCAACACCTCTTTTTTTTTTTTTTTTTGAGACGGAGTCTCGCTCTGTCGCCCAGGCTGGAGTGCAGTGGTGTGAACTTGGCTCACTGAGAGCTCCCGCCTGGGTTCATGTCATTATCCTACCTCAGCCTCCCGAGTAGCTGGGACTACAGGCGCCTGCCACCACGCCCAGCTAAGTTTTTGTATTAGAGACGGGGTTTCACCACGTTAGCCGGGATGGTCTCGATCTCCTGAGACCTTGTGATCCTCCTGACTGAGCCTTCCAAACTGCTGGGATTACAGGCATGAGCCACCGCGCCCAGCCTCATTCACCCAATACATCTTAACAGGCTCCCAGTGAACAAAACAGACAAGCCCCTGCCGTCAGGGAGCCTATGTTGCAGTGATGGGACACAGACTACTAGAAAAGACAAGGGAACTCCTGAGTGTGTTCCTTGGTGCTGTTACAGAGAAAAATGGGAGACAAAGTGACTAACAGGGTGCTGGGTGAGGAACTGCAGTTGTGAGATAGTGGGGGTCAGGGAAGGTCTCCACTGATGACATTCATATTTGAGAAAGACAAGAGGGCTGCATGGCTCATGCCTATAAATCTCAGCTGGGAGGCTCCAAACAGGACGGTTGCTTGAGGCCAGGAGTCAGAGACCAGTCTAGGCAACGAGGAGACCACACTACACAAAAAATTTAAAAAATGAGCCGGGCATGCTGATGTGTGCTTGTAGTCCTAGCAGAGTGTATTCAGGGGCTGAGTCAGGAAGATTACATGTACTCAGGGTTTGAGACTGTGGTGAATCATGATCACACCACTGCACCAGCCACAGCCATCCCCCTGTCACACTTCCACCACACACACAAAGGCCGGGCGCAGGCTCATGCCTGTAATCCCAGCACTTTGGGAGGCCGAGGTGAGTGGATCATCTGAGGTCAGGGATTTGGAGACCAGGCTGGGACAACATAGCTAAACCCTTCTACTAAAATATATAATTTAGCTGGGTGTGGTGCTGTTCGCCTATAACTCCAGCTACTCAGGAGGCTGAGGCAGAATTAAGCTTGAACCCAGGTGGCTGAGGTTGTGTGAGCCGAGATTGTCACTGCACTCCAGCCTGGGTGAGAAAGCAAGTCTCAAGGGAAGGAAGGAAGGAGGGAGGGAGGGAGGGAAGGAGGGAAGGAAGAAGGAAGGAACGAAGGAAGGAAGGAAGGAAAGAAGGAAGGAAGGAAGGAAGGAAGGAAGGAAGGAAGGAAGGAAGGAAGGAAGGAAGGAAGGAAGGAATCTGCCGGCAGGATGTTCCAGGCCAAGAGAGTAGCAAGTGCTGAAACCCCAGGGGAAGGTTCCTGGTGTGCCCAAAACACATGTAGCCACCAAGGTTCTGGGGCAGAGCCAGCCATGGGAGGTCTGGGAGATGGGTCAGGGCCGCTATGCCAAATCAGGCACAGGCCACAAAGAGACTTGGAGGCCATCAGGACATGAACTTCACCCTGCGTGAGGTGGAAGCCATTGGGTGGGTTTGAGCAGAAAAATGGTGTCAACATTGTTCTTACTGGATCCCCCTGGCTATCAGGAGGAAAGTGGGTTGAGGGGAGTCAAAGCAGGGAGGCCTGGCTGGGGGTGTCACTTTGATCAGTGTAGCAGGAGTGGAGGTATCAAGGGTGGCCAGGTTCAGGATCTCTTTTTGTTTTTTGAGAAAGAGTCTTCCTCTGTTGCCAAGGCTGGAGTGCAGTGGTGTGACCTTGGTTCACTGCAACCTCCACCTCCCAGATTCGAGCCATTCTCCTGCCTCAGCCTCCCCAGTAGCTGGGATTACAGGTGCATGCCACCAAGCCTGACTAATTTTTTTTGTATTTTTAGTAGAGACGGGGTTTCATCATGTTGGCCAGACTGGTTTCAAACTCCTGATCTGAAGTGATCCACCCTTCTCAGCCCCTCAAAGTCCTGGGATTACAGGGGTGAACCACAGCGCTGGGCCCAGAATCCGTTTTGAAGTGGAGCCAACAGGATTTGCTGCTGGGTGTTGTGAGAGTGGAGGAGTCAGGGGTGACCCACAGATGTTGGCCCGAGCAGCTGGAGGAAGTGACTTGCCATGAGCTACGGGCACAGCCAGAGCTGGCTTTGTTGACTGTTTTTTCTAATGCTGACCAGCCACTGACCTACTCTTCCTACAGATACATTGAGACTACCACACCGAGGGCGCATGGGCTTTGCTGGTCTGACACCAAGTGCCATTTCTCTTGAAGTGTTTGCATAATGTCTGCTTCAATGCACTGTAGCTGGTGTTCACTGTGGAGTTTCACTCTCAGGAGGAAATTTATTCCACAGCTGTAGCTGCGCATGTCTACCCAAAGATATTCACTTGCTGTATTACCGACTCCTAGCATTCCTTACAACTGTGTGGCTTTGAACTTCATCTAAGGCTTCTGTAGTCTGTGGCTTTGACTTGGCCCTCCTCTGCTACCTTTGGTGATTCTCAGGGGCTAGTGCAATTCTTTTTTTTTTTTTTTGAGACGGCATCTTGCTCTGTTGCCCAGGCTGGAGTGCAATGGCTCATGATCTTGGCTCACTGTAACCTCTGCCTCCTGGGTTCAAGCGATTCTCCTGCCTAAGTCTCCTGAGTAGCTGGGATAACAGACACCAGCCACCACGCCCAATTAATTGTTGTACTTTTAGTAAAGATGGGGTTTCACCATGTTGGCCAGGCTGGTCTTGAACTCCTGACCTCAAGTGATCCACCCACCTTGGCCTCCCAGGGTGCTGGGATTACAGGTGTTAGCCAGGGCACCCAGCCAGACTAAGATATTTCCTCTCTCATCCGCTCAGGCTGGAGTGCAGTAGCATGATCTCCACTCACTGCAACCATTGTCTCCCGGGTTCAAGCGATTCTCCTATCTGAGCCTCCTGAGTAGCTGGAATTACAGGCACCCACCATCATGCCCGGCAAATTTTTGTATGTTAGTAGGGATGAGGTTTCGCCATGTTGGCCAGGCTCGTCTTGAACTCCTGATCTCAGGTGATGCGACCACCTCAAAAACATTGTCTTTTTTTTTTCCCTTGAGACCAAGTCTCGCTCTGTTGCCAGTCTAGAATGCAGTGACAGGATCTCAGCTGACTGCAACCTCTGCCTCTTGGGTTCAAGCGATTCTCCTGCCTCAGCCTCCCAAGTAACTGGGACCACAGGTGTCAGGAAGGCTGAAGGCATCCGTTTGAGCTTAAATAGATCATCCTGCTCCCCTGCTGTCCCCGTGGAGGGTTTGTGACTCTGCTTTCAACATAATTAATTCCTTTCCCTTTACAGCTTTGAAAGGGGCACAGTGGAGGCTGCTGGTATGTTCTTCTCCTAAAGACACCTACAAACTCAGGCGCCAGACCAGAAACAATGGGGGAGGAGACTTTTTGTTTAAGACTTGCGGCCGAGCGTGGTGGCTCAAGCCTGTAATCAGCAGCACTTTGGGAGGCCCGAGGCAGTGGATCACAAAGGTCAGGAGATGGTGTCAGGGTCCCTCACAGCTGCTGCAGTGAAACCCGTCTCTACTAAAATACAAAACTAGCCGGGCGAGGTGAAGCCTGTAGTCCCAGCTACTCAGGAGGCAGGCAGGAGAATGGTGTGAACCGGGGAGGCGGAGCTTGCAGTGAGTGAATCCGGCCTCACTCCAGCCTGGGAACAGAGCAAGACTCCGTCTCAAAAAAAAAAAAAAAAAAAAAGACTTGCTCAGTGGTTGGCATACCTCCTTTTCCTATTAAATATGGCTCCTCGGCCAGGCATGGTGACTTATGCTGCAATCCCAGCACTTTGGGAGGCCAAGGTGGGCGGATCCTGCGAGGTCAGGAGATCCAGACCATCCTGGATTAACACGGTGAAACCCCACATCTCTACTAAAATACAAAAAATTAGTCAGGTGTGGTGTGGGCACTAGTAGTCCCAGCTACTGGGAGGCTGAGGCAGGGAGAATGGCTTGAACCGAGGAGGGTTTGCAGTCAGCCAAGATCACACCACTGCACTCCAGCCCTGGGCTATAAAGCGAGACTCTGCCTCAAAAAGACAATCACCATGGCCTCCCTTAGGCGTAGTGCAAGTGCTGACTTTACAAAGGTTGGACCCGGGGTATGGTTAACAAGCCTAGGTGCCAGTAGAGGCACATTACATAGATAGCAGAATGGGCTTTTCACCTCTCCTTTGCTCCTAGAAAACTCACCTCCAGCTCAAATGAGATATTACAAACGATGTTAATTGGTAAATAAAAAGATAGGAGCTGAGTCGTGACTCCAGCATGTAATCCCAAGCTTTGGGAGGCTGAGGCAGGTGGATCACTTGAGGTCAGGAGTTTGAGACCAACTTGGGCAATGTGGTGAAATCCCATCTCTACTAAAAATACAAAAATTAGCTGGGCATGGTGATGGGCGCCTGTAATTCCAGCTACTCGTGAGGCTGAGGCAGGAGCATCGCTTGAACCTGGGAGGTGGAGGTTGCAGTGAGCCAAGATCACGCCACTGTACTCCTGCCTGGGCGACAGAGTGAGACTCTGTCTCAAAAAAATAAGCAAGCAAGAAAGCAAACAAACAAACAAAAACATATAGGAAAGATGAACCACTGTCAACATGTGACAAAAGTTCTGTTTAATAGCGGAGCCGGCCAGGCGCAGTGGTTCACAGCTGTCATCTAGCGCTTTGGGAGACTGAGGCGGAAGATCGCTTGAGCCCAGGATTTTGAGGCTGCAGTGAGCCATGATTGCAATCTCACTGTAATTGCCTGAGTGACAAACACCCTATCTCTAAAAAAGAAAGAAAGAACAGGTAGATGCCTATTCAGGATGATGCCTGTGGATGGCGCTAATCACACTTTGTGGCAGGGTTAGGAGTTCTCAGTTCCCATTCTCAGTAGCTTTCATCTTTCCATCTTTCTTCACACCACCATGCTGGTCTGTCTGTCTTTTTTTTTGAGGCGGAGTCTCTCTGTCAGCCCAGGTCGGAGTGCAGGGGTGCTGCATCTCAGCTCACTGCAACCTCTGCCTCCCTGGGTTCACGCCATTCTCCTGCTCAGATTAGCTGGGATTACAGGTGCCCGGCCACCATGCCCAGCTAATTTTTTTGTAATTTTTAGTAGAGACGGGTTTCACTGTGTTAGCCAGGATGGTCTCGGACCTCCTGATCTCGCGGATCCACTGCCTCCCAGATTTTTGAGTCGGAGTTTTGCTCTTGTTGCCCAGACTGAGGCAATGGCGCGGATCTCAGATCACCTCAACCTCTGCCTCCTGGGTTCAAGAGACTCTTCTGCCTCAGCCTCCCGAGTAGCTGGGATTACAGGTGCCTGCCACCATGCCCGGCTAATTTTTGCATTTTTAGTAGAGATGGGGTTTCACCATGTTAGTCAGGTTGGTCTCAAACTCCTGACCTCAGGTGACCCGCCTGCCTCGGCTGCCCAAAATGCTGGGATTACAGGCATGAGCCACCATGCCCGGCCAAAGTCATTGGTATGTTTATTATTATTTTTTCTTTTTTTTTTTTTACTTTTTACAAACAGGGTCTTGCTACATTGCCCAGGTTGGAGTACAGGGGCTATTCATAGGTGCAATCCCAGCCCACTGCAGCCTCAGACTCCCGGCGTTGAGCCATCCCCCCACCTCAGCCTCCCAAGTAGCTGGGACTGCAGGCACATGCCACTGTGCCCAGCTTGTATGTGTTTTCTGGGGTCATCGATTCCTTTACTAAAATGTATTGAGCGCCAGTGGAGCAGCAGCGCACCTGCCCAGGAGGCCCGTGGCATGAGGCCGAGTCTGAACAGACAGGGAGAGCAATTTCATGGACTTTCATGAAGTGAGGCCCAAGGTTTGAACAGAATGCCCTGGTGAAAGGTTAGATCATAGACCCTGGTGTGAGTTGAACTCTTAACTTTGTGGAGCAATAATTGAAGGCTTCCAGATATGAAATGATTTGCTTGGTGTCTCCTGCCTGCAACCTGTACATTCTTCTTCTAGACCATGCCTATTGTAGTCTGATTTTTAAAAAAGACTATTTTGGGGAAACAGTTTTAGGTTCACAGCATAATTGAGAGGAAGGTACATTTATATGATTTTTAAACCTTGGAGGAAGAGGAAACTTTTTTTTTTTTTTTTGAGACAAGTCTCGCTCTGTCATGCATTTTGGAGTACCATGGCATGATCCCGGCTCACTGCAACCTCCGCCTCCTGGGTTCCAGTGATCCTCCTGCCTTAGCCTCCCAAGTAGCTGGGGCTACAGGTGCACACTACCACAGCCGGCTAATTTTTGTGTTTTTAGTAGAGACAGGGTTTTACCATGTTGGCCAGGCAGGTCTCAAACTCCTGACCTCAAGTGATCCGCCCGCCTTGACCTCTGAAAGTGCTGGAATTATAGAAATGAGCCACTGTACCCGGCCTCAAAGGTAATAATTTTATTTATTTACTTCTTTACTTTGGGACAGAGTCTCACTCTCTCACCCAGGCTGGAGGGCAGTGGTGTGATCTTGACTCACTGCAACCTCCGCCTCCCGGGTTCAAGCTATTCTCCTGCCTCAGCCTCCCGAGTAGCTGGGATTACAGGTGCCCACCACCATGCCCAGCTAATTTCTGTATTTTTAGTAGAGACAGGATTTCACCATGTTGACCAGAGCGATTTCAGACTCCTGACCTCAAGTGATCTGCTTGCCTTGGCCTTCCAAAGTGCTAGGATTACAGGTGTGAGCCACTGCGCCTGGCCACTTTTTTTTTTTCTTTTTTTTAAGACAGGGTCTTGGTTTTTTGCCTAGGCTGAAATGCAATGGTGTGATCACAGCTCACTGCTGCCTCTACCTCTTGAGCTCAAGTGATCCTCCTGACTCAGCCTCCTGAGTAGCTGATTCTTCAGGCACTGCCACCACACTAGGCTCATTTTTCAAATTTTTAAATTAATAAAATGTTTTTACATAGAGACATAGTCTCACTCTGTTGCCCAGGTGGTCTCGAACTCCTGGGCTCAATCAATCCACCCACCTTAGCCTCCCAAAGTGCTAGGATTACAGGTGTGAGTCACTGCAACCGGACTTTTTTTTTTTTTTTTTAAAAAAACAGGGTCTCACCTTTTGACTCAGGCTGGAATGCAGTGCTGTGATCACAGTTCACTGCAGCCTTGACCTCCTGGGCTCAGGCGAACCTCCCATCTCAGTCTCCCAAGTAGCTGGGACTACAGGCACACACCACCGTGCCAGGCTAATTTTTTGTATTTTTTTGTAGAGACAAGGTTTTGATATGTTTGTTGCCCAGGCTGGTCTCTAACTCCTGGACTCACGTGATCCCCCCACCTCGGTCTCCCAAAGTGCTGGGATTATAAGCATGAGCCATCATGCCTGGCCAGAAAGTTTTCCTTTACTTGAGTGTCTGATAATAAATACTTCATCTTCATTTCTCCTGGGTAGTGTTAGAAGTAAGAATTATTTACTTTCGTCTCCAAATTTATATATATATATATAGTTTTTCAGACGGAGTCTCACTCTGTCGCCCAGGCTGGAGTGCAGTGGTGAGCTCTGCCTCCCAGGTTCACACCATTCTCCGGCTTCAGCCTCTCGGGTAGCTGGGACTGCAGGCGCCCACCACCACACCCAGATAATTTTTTGTATTTTTAGTAGAGACAGGGTTTCACCATGTTACTCAGGATGGTCTCGATCTCCTGACCTCAAATGATCTGCCCGCCTCAGCCTTCCAAAGTGCTGGGATTACAGGCGTGAGCCACCGCACCCGGCCAGTCTACAATTATATTTATAGTAAAAGTCAAAATAATATTTCATTCAATTCTGGTAGACAAGGACTTGCCACAATTTTTTTTTTTTTTTTTTTTTAGACGAAGTCTTGCTTCTTTGCCCTGGCAGGAGGACAATGGCACAATCTCAGCTCACTGCAACCTCCGCCTCTCAGGTTCAAGCAATTCTCCTGCCTCAGCCTCCCAAGTAAGTGGGATTACAGGCACGTGCCAGCACACCTGACTAATTTTGGTATTTTTAGTAGAGACAGGGTTTCACCATGTTGGCCAGGCTGGTCTTGAACTTCTGACCTCAAGTGATCCTCCCTCCTTGACCTCCCAAAATTCTGGGATTACAGGTGTGAGTCATCGTGCCTGGCCCCAAATTTATCTTAAGAAAAACTTTTCTTTATAGTATGCAGTAGTTTAAAAGAACATCGTAAAAAGATTTTGAAGTTATATTTTATTACAGTTTCTTTAATTCAGGCTTGTCACTGACTCAGTCTAGTTTCCTGCCAAATGGGCCAAATTGGCCCAATTGTCTGTCACTGTTGTCACCTGCCCGGTGCACTAGGCCGGGCATTGACTCCTGATCCAGCTGGGTTGCAGATCAGGGATCCGAATGACCCTGCTGGCTTAGCAAGAAGTTCAGAGCAAGTAATTCAAGCTCATGTCCATCCTCTGTGCGAAGTCCAGGTTCAGTGGGAATAAACAGAGGTTAACAGAGTTTCCCCATAACTCACTTGGTTACAATATTTGGAGCCCCAGCGAGATTGTTACACGCGAGTTATGGAGAAAGGGGATCACTTAAGTGCCACTGGCCTTGGACCTGCCCCTTGTCCTCCCCCTAGATCTTAAAGCTAAAAAAAAAAATAAAAAACAAAACAGACCTTATGTGGCAAGAAGTGTTGGCTATAGCTGTTTTCCTACTTCTTCTAGCTATCATACTTCTTTCTTCCGATACTGCAGCCCCCCAGGCCATGAATATTTCTGTCCATGCTGGGTTTAATAGTTCTCAAACCCTGTTAAATTGCCTCCAGAATGGGAAACTCTTCTTCCTGGCCTCGTAAAGATTGGAGCCCTCTCCAAAGTATGTTACAAAATTTCTCTCTGGGCTTCTCAGAGGATTATGGAGTCTGCCTCAAAAAAGGCAAAATCCGGACACTCTGCGAAGTAGAATGGCTACAGTTTGGAACCTTGTGGCCCCCAGAAGGGTCACTAAATCTCACAGCTGTTCAGGCTGTGTGGCAGGTCGTTGCTGGAACTCCCAGTCATCCCTATCAGTTTCCCTACATTGATCAATAGCTGAGCTTGGCCCGGAGACCTCCCCCTTGGTTCCGCTCATGTGCTCTTCATAATCCTACCCCCAAGGTCCTTCTGAGGCAGGCCTCACTGTCGTCCCGACCCTCAGCACCTCAATTCCTCCAGTACTGCCTTCTGAAGAAGAAGAAGAAAGTTTTTCTCACTCATTTCCACCTCCTTATAACTCTCTTGCTCCCCCAAAATCTTCCCTAGTCTCCTCGACTACATCCCCTGTGGGCTGTCCACCTATAGCCTCCTGATTATGGCCTCGGCAGGAGCGGGTAGCCCCCCTCCTCCCGCTGAGAGAGGCACAAGACCCTCCGGGTGATGAGCGCTCAGCTCCATTCTTGGTTTATGTCCCCTTCTCTACTTCTGACCTGTACAACTGGAAGGCTCATAATCCGCCCTTTTCTGAAAAGCCCAGGTCTTGATGTCACTGATGGAGTCCACGTTTCAGACCCATCGCCCCACCTGGGATGACTGTCAACAGCTCCTTTTAATCCTTTTCACCTCTGAAGAGAGAGAACGTATCCGAAGAAAGGCCAGAAAGCATTTCCTCACATCAGCCGAGAGGCCAGAAGAGGAAGCGAGCCCTCCTCGAGGAGGTTTTTCCCTCTACCTGGCCTAATAGGGACCCAATCTCCTCCAGTGAAAGAGAGCTTTGGACGATTTTCACTGGTATCTCCTTGTGGGTATCAACGGAGTCGCTTGAAAACCCATAAATTTGTCTAAGACAACTGAGGGGCCTGATAAGTCACCAGGAGCGTTTTTAGAACGCCTCCAGGAGGCCTATCGAACTAACACCCCTTTTGACCCCGCGGTGCCTGAAAATAGCCGTGCTCTTAATTTGGCATATGTGGCTCAGACAGCCCCTGATGTTAAAAGAAAAATACAAAAGCTACAGGGATTTGCTGGAATGAACATCAGTCAACTTTTAGAAATAGCCCAGAAAGTTGTGGACAATCAAGAGTCTGAAAAGCAAAAACAGGCAGCTGAGGCAGCTGAAAAGGCTGCCGACAAAGCATCAGAAAGACAAGCGAAAATGTTAGTGGCGGCCTTCCAAGGAGCCAAAAAGGAAGGGCCCCCATCACAGAGCACTAGCCAGGGGACCCTGGATCCACGCCAGATAGGCCAGAAAAATGGGCGTACAAGCCGTACAAAAATCCAATGCACTTATTGCAAACAGGACACTAGAAGAAGGAATGCCCATTAAAGCCAGAGGAAGAACCAGAACAGGAAAAGGTCCTCACCCTCCCCACAGAAGAGGAATCTGATGATTGACAGGGCAGGGGCTCCCTCTCACTTGGCCCCCGGAAGCCCATGGTGACCACCACAGTAGAGGGCCATGGTGATGTCCAGTAGTCTACTTGTCTAAGAGGCTAGACCCTGTGGCGTCCAGGTAGCCAAGTTGTCTACCAGCCCTAGCTGCAACAGCAAGCCTGATCCAGGAGGCTGATAAACTGACTCTCGGCCAAAATTTAACCCTTATGACTCCTCATGCCGTAAAAACTTTGCTAGGAAGTGCTTCTGGCAAATAGATGTCTAATGCTCGCATCTTGCAGTATCAGAGTTTACTGTTAGATCAGCCTCATTTAACTTCCTCTCCCGCAAGGTGTTTAAATCCAGCTACCTTGCTCCCTGATCCAGACCTTACCACACCTGTCCATGACTGCCAAGAACTGTTAGAGACTACGGAAACTGGCCAACCTGATCTCCAAGATGTGCCTTTCGAGGAGGCAGACGCCACCGTGTTTACAGATGCTAGCAGCTTCCTCGAGCAGGGAGTTTGAAAGGCTGGTGCAGCCGTCACTACGGACACGGATATATCGTAGGCCCAAGCACTGCCAGCAGGTGCCTCGGCACAGAGGGCTGAGTTGATTGCCCTCACTCAGGCCCTCCGATGGGGTAAGGACAAGCGTATTGACATTTACACTGACGGCAGCTATGCTTTCGCTACTGTGCATGTACACGGAGCCATCTACCAAGAGTGTGGCCACTCACCTCAGCAGGAAAGGCTATCAAGAACAAAGAAGAAATTTTGGCCCTGCTTGAAGCTGTTTGGCTCCCTCAACAGGTGGCTGTAATTCACTGCAAAGGACATCAAAAAGAAGACATGGCCGTTGCCCATGGTAACCAAAGAGCCCGGGAGGCAGCTGGACTCCCAGTCGCACCTCTGACCCTGCCGCCTGCAGTGTCCTTTCTGCAACCTGACTTGCCAGATCACCCAGAATATGACCCAGAGGAGGAAAAACAGGCTTTGGATCTTCAGGCCAGTAAAAATCAGGAAGGTTGGTGGATTCTTCCTGATTTCAGAATCGTCATACCCTGAGCTCTCCGGGAAACTTTAATCAGTCGTCTGCATTCTACCACCCGTTTAGGAGGAGTAAAACTGGTTCAGCTTCTAAGGAGCCATTTCGAGATCCCCCACCTTCAGGACTTAGTTAACCAAGCAGCTCTCTGGTGTACAGCTTGTGCGCAGGTAAACGCCAAGCAACATCCTAAACCCAGCCCAGGCCACTGCCTCCGGGGAGACTCACCAGGAGAAAGGTGGGAAATTGACTTTACAGAGATAAAACTGCACCGGGCAGCCTATAAATACCTCCTGGTACTAGTAGACACCTTTTCCTCATAGACTGAGGCATTTGCCACCAAAAACGAGACTGCCATCACGGTAGTTAGGCTTTTACTCAATGAAATCATCCCTCGGCATGGGCTGCCTGCTGCCATAGGATCTGATAATGGACCGGCCTTCACCTTGCCTATAGCTCAGTCAGTCAGTAAGGCATTAAAATTCAATGGAAACTCCATTGTGCCTATCGACCTCAGAGCTCTAGACAGGTAGAACGCATGAACCGCACCCTAAAAGCTACCCTTACAAAGTTAATCCTAGAGACCGGGGAAAATTAGGTAAAGCTCCTTCCTTTAGCCCTTCTTAGAGTAAGCCGCACTCCTTACAGGGCTAGGTTTTCACTTTTTGAAATCATGTATAGGAGGGCTCCGCCTATCTTGCCTAAGCTAAAGGATACCCATTTACCAGAAATCTCACAAGCTAATTTATTACAGTACCTGCAATCTCCCAACAGGTACAGACATCATCCAGCCGCTTGTCCAGGGAGCTCATCCCCATCCAGTTCCTGACCAGACGGGGCCCTGCCACACTTTCCAGCCAGGTGACCTGGTGTATGTTAAAAAGTTCCAAAAAGAAGGACTCACCCCTGCCTGGAAAGGGCTTCATACCGTCGTCCTCACCACACTGACGGCTCTGCAAGTGGATGGCATTCCGGCTTAGATTCATCATTCGCATCAAAAAGGTCAACAGAGCCCGACAAGAAACATAGGTCCCTAAGCCTGGGCCAGGCCCCTTAAAACCGCGCCTAAGTCGAGTGAAGCCATCAGATTAATTCTTTTTATTTACCTCTATTGTTTCTTTCCACCTAGTATGCCCTCTGCTCCACCCTGCTCTTTCCTCTTCACTTCTTTCACTACAGGACGTGCATTTGCAAACACTACTTAGAAGGCAGCAACCTCCAGTCAGCCATAAATACACTGCATTCCCAGGTGGAGTCTCTGGCTGCAGTAGTTCTTCAAAACCGCCGAGGTTTAGATCTGCTATTCCTCTCCCAAGGAGGTTTATGCGCGGCTCTAAGAAAGCGTTGTTGTTTCTGTGCCAATCTAAGGTCATACAAGATACTCCTCAAAAAGTTTGAGAAAATCTAGATAGACGCCAGAGAGAACAAGAAAATAACACCCCCTGGTACCAAAATGTATTTAACTGGAATCCATGGCTAACTACTCTAATCACTAAGTTAACCGGAGCTCTCCTCCTACGGTTAGGTTGAGTCTTCGGGCCCTGTATATTAAATTGGTTTCTTAACTTTGTAAAGCAACACATAGCTTCTGTTAAGCTTATGTATCTTAAAGCCCAATATAACCCCCTTGTTATAACCGAGGAATCAATGATTTGATTCTCCAAAAACACAAGTGGGGAATGTGATACCCTAACTTGTATGAACTTGATTGACTCTCTCTTAGCTGAGAAAGCCGGACAGATTCCATTTGGCTCCTTCATTTGCAAGATATTAAGGGCTCCTTACCCACCCCCTTCCTCAAGGACTTAACTAGTGCCAGCTGACTCCCAGCACATCAAAGAACGCAGTTAACTGATAAGATGCTGTGGCAAGCTGTGTCCATAGTTCCCAAGAATTCGCCCGGTTGATGGTACCAAACCCCTGCGTTTGCGTCTGGTTGGTAGCGCCCAAAGCCCAGCGTCTATCACCTTGTGATGGATTTTAAGCCCTTGCACCTAGAACTGTTTCCTTTCCTGTAACTATTTGTCTTTGAACTTTTATTGCCTGTTTTACTTCCATAAGATTGCTACAGCTAGGCTGCCCCCTCCCCTTTCTAAACCAAAGAATAAAAGAAAATCTAGCCCCTTCTTCGGGGCCGAGAGAATTTTGAGCACTAGCCGTCTCCTGGTCGCCAGCTAATAAAGGACTCCTGAATTCGTCTCAAAGTGTGGCGTTTCTCCATACTCGCTCCGTTACAACAACTTCAGATGGTGAAAGCCACAGCAACAAAGCAGGGGTGAAGCAGCCACCCATTTTTAAACGAGCAGATCTCGTAAGAACTCGCGATCGCAAAAACAGCATCAAGCCATGAAGCCCCAATGATCCAAACACCTCCCACCAGGCCCCGCCTCTAGCATTGGGGATTACAATTTAATATGCGATTTGGGCAGAGACAAATATTCAAACTCTATCACCAGCCATCCCTGCTGAGATGCCGGATGTGTGAGTGAAGTGACTTGGAACCTTGAGTGCAGCCCATATGCCAGCTGAATACCATCAAATGGCCTCAGTCAGTGCCACAGGGAGCAACGGAATCTCCTAGCAGAGCATTGCCCAAATTCCTAACCCACGAAATACATGGGCAGTGGTAATTATAAAGACAGTGGAGTGAACTGATTGAGTGGCATCGGTGTGCTGAAGGAAAAAAAACAACAGGCCTCAGGATAGCCATTGATCAACTTATGGCCCAAGGTGAAAATCAGGAGGGGCTTCCAGAGATGTGTTTAAAGACAGGTCACACTGTGCTGACAAAGGCCTAGGACCTGATGAGAACTGCAGCGTTTGAATCAGGGCAGATGAATGGCTCTGCCGGTCCTGTGCTCCAGTTGAGGAGCACAGAAGGGAAGGAGCGGAACACTGCCACCTAGGGCAGGGACGTCAGGGTAGATGGGTTCAAGAGTCTTGAATTCTAGGCTGGGTGCAGTGGCTCATGCCTGTAATCTCAGCACTTTGGGAGGCTGAAGTGGGTGAATCATCTGAGGTCAGGAGACCGAGACCAGCCTGGCCAACATGGTGAAACCCCGTCTCTACTAAAAATACAAAAAATTAGCTGGGCATGGTGGCGCATGCCTGTAATCCCAGCTACTTGGGAGGCTGAGGCAGGAGAATTGCTTGAACCTGGGAGGTGGAGGTTGCAGTGAGCTGAGATGGCAGCACTGCACTCCAGCCTGGGTGTCAGAGTGAGACTCCATCTCAAAAAAAAAAAAAGGGCCGGGCACAGTGGCTTATGCCTGTAATTCCAGCACTTTGAGATGACGAGGTGGGCAGATCACAAGGTCAAGACATCGAGACTATCCTGGCCAATATGGTGAAGCTCCGTGTCTATTAAAAATAAGAAATTTAGCTGGGCATGGTGGTGCACACCTGTAATCCCAGCTACTCAGGAGGCTGATGCAGGAGAATTGCTTGAACCCAGGAGGCAGAGGTTGCTGTGAGCTGAGATCGCACCACTGTACTCCAGCCTGGTGACAGAGCAAGACTCCATCTCAAAAAAAAAAGAATGTGATATTGTGACCAGTCCTGATATCCCACCGAGATGGCTCCATGAAGTGTGGAAGCAATACAGGAGAGGGAGATAACAGAACGATCGTGGAAGGGCAATGAGAAGGAGCCAGAGGCCTCCGGGAGGGGGATGTGCTGGTACAGATTTATTATGCAAGATCTGAGAAGCCAGCTGACCGTATTTCTGGAGGGTTCACCAGATACTGCTTTCACTAGTGAGGGGTCTAGGCATCACTGGGCAATCGGCATGGCCATCCTCTGAGGCCAGGGTATAAGAGAGCAAATAGGACTGGAGCTGGACTTGGAAGGGTCAGCAGGAGATAGGATTTCAGAGAGCAGAGGTTCGGTTGATGTGACTGTCGGAACAGGAGCAAGGCCAGAGTGGCTGCCAGGGAGCCTGGATGCATAGGAGTCTCTGGTGAAGGCTAGTGGACCACGGTATTCCCAGGGGCCACAGCAGCCCTGACACTGCTTGACTGCTCTAAGCAAAGAAAGATCAAAAAGAAAAAACAAGCAAACAGGACAGTAATGGCAGCTGCTGATGGAAAATCCCAACCCCTCACCCAGTTTCCAGGCCTAAGCTAGGCTTCAGACCCGGAGGTCACTGACTGAAAGGGAGGCTGGGTCCCCTCGAGACCACAAAGATTTGCAGTAATAGTCTCCTAATTTTCCCCAAAAGGGCCGGCAGCATTTCCAAGAAGCAACTGTACACTGGGAGAAGAGAAATAGTAGATATATCAAGGGCTGGTGGGTACATGGTCTGAGAGGCCCTTTGGAGTCCAGATAAGTGGAGTCCTTGGACTTCTTTTCTCCCCTGTCTACACTTGCTCCCTTGGCGATCACACCGTCTCCTACCTTTTTTTCTTCTCTTCTTTTCTTTTCTTTTCTGACGAAGTCTCTCTCTGTTGCCCAGGCTGCAGTGCAGTGGGGCGATCTGGTTCCCTGCAATCTCCGCCTCCTGGGTTCAAGCGATTTTCCTGTCTCAACCTTCCGAGTATTTGGAATTATAGGCATGCACTACCACACCCGGCTAATTTTTGTACGTAGTAGAGACGGGGTTTCACCAAGTTGGCCAGGCTGGTCTGTAATTCCTGACCTCAAGTGATCTGCCCCCCTCGGCCTCCCAAATTGCTGGGATTACAGGCATGAATCACCGCACCCGGCCCCTCTCATAACTTTCAGTAACCTATCCACGGCCAGTCCCAGGTGTATTGCTCCAGGCCTGACACCTCTGATGTTCAGTCTGTTCAGTCTCATATCAAACTGCCCACCTGACATCTTCCCTGAGAGGCCTAATGGGCGTCTCACCATGGCCCACAGAGAACTGATCCACTCGATTTTCCCCAAGCTGGCCCCTCTCCTGCAGTCTCCCCATCTCAGTCAATGGCAACACCATCCTCTTAGTTGCCTCGACTGAAAACCTAGCAGCCATCCTGGATTTCTCTCACAGTGCCTATTCAATGTGTGAATGCATGAGTGGAAAGCTGAGTTCGCACTCGTGACTGGCCGGGGTCAACGCTGACGTTCCCTCCCACTTCCGCGCGCTGATTTGACTCTGAGCTGATGAAGGTTGGGCCCTGGCGGGCGGGGCCGGAGAGGCGGGCCTGGAGCCAGGGGGCGGGACAGACACCACGGAAACGCGATCGCGCCGGCGCCGAACCACAACTCCCGGCGGCCCCTGCGCTCCCGGGCGGCAAGATGGTGGCGCGCAGGAGGAAGCGCGCGGCGCGGGACCCGGAGGACTGTATCCCCAGCCCACCGGGCTACGCAGGTGAGGGGCTCCGGGACGCGAGACCGGGGGCGGCCAGGCATCGCCGGGAGGTGTTTGGGGGTTGGCGGCGGCCGGGGGTCCCCAGGAGCGGCCGCACGGTTGGGTGTGAGCTCCGGCGGCCTCTGGCCCCAGCTTCGGAGTCCCGAGGACCCACGCGGCGCCCTTTTGCCTGCCCACTCTCTCGGGGCGAGCCTGTCTTCGTCCACGCTTCCCTTGGGTGAGCCCACTACTGTGCACCTCTCACCCAGGGCAAACCCATTTCCGTCCACATTCGCTCGTCCAGGTGAGCCCATCCCCTTCTCATCGCCTCTGCTTCTAGTCCAGCCCCCATCAGCTCTTACTGGGCTGTTACGGGCCCTCCTACTTGGTTGCCCTCTTTCTCTTGCCCCTGCTTCTGTTCTCCACCCACGTACTAGAATGTTCTTTTTAAGGCCATTTAAGTTAGAGCATGTCTCACACGCCCACGATAGGCCCCACACCCACTGCATTCCTTCCAGTAGCTTTATCAAGTCGCTTCTAAAACAAAAAGCAGACTTCTTAACCTGTGTGGGCCACATGGTCTGACTGGTGCTGACCTAAAGCTCTTTCTGTTCATCTGAGGCAACATGCTTTTTCCCCCTCTGGGTTTTTGCACGTGCTGTAACAGTTTGTTGCACAGTGGCGTTTCTGTTCTGAGCTTTAATGTTGCTTCCTCAAAGAGGCCATCCCTGAGAGCCTATGAAAAGAAGACCTCTGCCACCCCATGACCCTGTAATGTTTCTTTCATAATTGATAAAAGCTTGCTGTATGCTTACTTGGTAATTGTCTTCTCCGTTATTGCAACTGAACTTCCTGAGTTCAGGGACCGCAGCTCTATGCCAACCGGTAGTCTGACGGAGGTGTGAGAAAAATAGAAGCAGTTCCTAGCTTTATGAGATTACAGTCATGGGTGTGGCAGTGATTAACCAAAGAATCTCATCAGTATAGCCTACAGACTGTTAAGAGAAGCTGTGAAGGCACGGGCAGTGGGGTCTGACCTGGCAGGAAGGGCGGAGGGTGATGCTAAGGCTCTCTTGAGGAAGCGAGGTTTGAGCTAAACCTGAAGGTTAGCAGGAGGGAAGAGGGTGATGCACTGCAGAGAGGCCAATGTGTGTGAGGCCCCAGGCCCAGGGAAGTCCAAGGTGGTGGGGGAAGAGGAAGTGGCAGGCAGGGTCTCCTTGAGCCTCCAGCCACGGCATTAGGGATTTTGGTGTTCACCCAAGAACATAGGGGGCTGAGCCTTCACGTTTCCCAAAATCGTTGCCCATTTATTTCTTCCCTGCACACTTTGGGAGGCCCTCCTGGCAGACTTCTAGAGTTCACAGGCTTTGCCAAAGGGTGGAGGCAACAGGTAGCTATGAAGGGATGATGGATTGAGAGCAGACAGGATCAGACAGGGGATGTGGGAGAAAGGAAGTTGTGACGTCTTGTTGACCTCAGCTCAGGGTACCTGGCCATCCCTCCCCTCCCATTTCCCTTTCCAGCTATTCCACCGTTCAAAAGCAGCAGGCTTCTCACTACCTCTATGAGAGCACACGACGCCTCGACAAGGCACCAACTACCTGGCCTCCAGAAGAGACTCTTTTTGTCCTCAATGTACCCCCATACTGCACAGAGGAGCTTAGTGTCTGGGAGGGGACCCGGGCTCTAGGGTGGCTCCTTGGCCTCCTCAAGTCCTGGTGGTGAGATCAACACAGCTAATGGGAGCCCAGAGGAGAGTGTCCTAGGCTACCTGATCTCCAGTCAGGAAACTGGCTTTTCAAAGATGTCTAAAAAGGAACATCCTGCCAGGCACAGGCTCATGCCTGTAATCCCAGCACTTTGGGAGGCTGAGGCGGTGGATCACCTGAAGTCAGGAGTTCAAGACAGCCTGGCCAACATGGTGAAACCTCAAGGTTCTTACTAAAAACACAAAAATTAGCCAGGCATGATGCATGCGTAGTCTTGGCTACTCGGGAAGCTGAGGAATGAGAATCCCTTGAACCCGGGAGGCGGAGGTTACAGTGAGTCAAGATTGCGCCACTGCACTCCAGTCTAGGTGACAGAGTGAGACTCCATCTCAAAAAAACCCAAAAAACCCCAAAAATTAGCCGGACATGGTGGCACACGCCTGTAATCCCAACTGCTTGGGAGACTGAGGCACAAGAACTGCTTGAACCTGGTAGGCGGAGGTTGCAGTGAGCCAAGATCGCGCCATTGCACTCAAGCCTGGGCAACAGTGTGAGACTCTGACTCAAACAAAAAAAAGGAAAAAAAAAGTGTAATCCTAAGTAGCCCAAGGCTTTTTTATGTATTACCCGAAGTTGTTTGAATTACGTGTTTTCTTTGAGACTATACGTGTCCATAATTTGAAAGTAGGAAAGTATAAAAAAATGAAGAGTGCCTCTAATTTTATCCAAACACAACTGTTAATTTTTTTTTTTTTTTTTTTTTACAAAAACTAAACTAAGGGAATTGCTGGATTTTTTTTTTTTTTTTTGAGACAGTCTCCCTCTGTTGCTCAGGCTAGAGCACAGCGATCATGGCTCACTGTGACTTCCGCTTCCCAGGTTCAAGCGATTCTCCTGCCGCAGCCTCCTGAGCAGCTGGAATTACAGGCGCCCACCACCATGCCCAGCTAATTTTTGTATTTTTAGTATAGACAAGGTTTCACTATGTTGGCCAGGCTGGTCTTGAACTCCTGACCTGAAGTAATCCGACCCCCTCAGCCTCCCAAAGTCCTGGGATTACATGCGTGAGCCACCGCCCCTGGCCAAGGGAATTCCTGGATTAGTTTTCAAAAAAGAAACCCTAATTTCTAAAACATTCCTTTAAACTTAGAGAAAAAAAGAAGCGTGTAGAAGAGGGGGTGTGAGTTCTGACCTTTTTTGAAGTGCAGCATGTGTACAGGGAAGGGCCCCAGTGGCAGGTGTCCAGCTCGCTGCATCCCAGAGACAGAACATACCTGTGTAGTCAGCACCCAGGTGGAGACACAGCAGCACATCCCAGAACCCTTGCTGCCTCCTCCACCGATAACCACCGTCCTGACTGTCACAGCATAGGGTCACTACTGCTGATTCAGACAGACAACCTCCATCCTGACGGTCACAGCATAGGGTCACTACTGCTGATTCAGGTAGTAAAATTTGTCATAGAAAATCAGAATAGGGCCAGGCGCGGTGGCTCAAGGCTGTAATCCCAGCACTTTGGGAGGCCGAGACTGGCGGATCACGAGGTCAGGAGATTGAGACCATCCTGGATAACACGGTGAAACCCTGTCTCTACTAAAAGATACAAAAATATAGTCAAGTAAGGTGGCTGGCTTCTGTAGTCCCAGCTACTCGAGGCTGAGGCAGGAGAATATGTGAACTCGGGAGGCGGAGTCGCAGTGAGCTGAGATCCCGCCACTGCACTCCAGCCCGGCGCATAGAGCGAGACCTGCCCCCAACAAAAAAAAAAGAAAAATCAGGAATAACAGCAAGAATGTCCCCACCTGTTCTAAATGAGAGAGAATGGAATATGCCGGGCACGCTGGCTCATGCCTGTAATCCCAGCATTTTGGGAGGCCGAGGCAGGCGGATCACCTGGAGGTCAGGAGTTCAAGACCAGCCTGCTACCAACATGAAAACCTCTTCATCTCTATTCAAAAATACAAAAATTAGCCGGTGTGGTGGTGGGCTTCTGTAATCCCAGCTACTCGGGGACTGAGGCAGAACTTTGAACCCGAGTGGAGCGAGCCGTGATCACGCTTATAGACTCCATTGGCTACAGAGCAGTGCTCCAACTCAAAAAAAATAAAAAAGAGAAAGAGCAGGAATATTGACCTCCATATCCCTGCAGAACAGGTCGGAGGCTGTGGTGCCCAGAGGCTCCTGGCTTGGGCAGATGTGGCTGTGGCTCTGAGTTCTCGGCGCTGGCAAAGCCACCCATGGAGGGAGGCTTTCGGATGCCCCTGCAGATGCTCACACTTGACTTCCCTCTCCCTGGCGGTGGAGAGCCTGTCCTACTTCTCCTGTCCTCTTGTGGCCTCATTCAGACAGAAGCTCTGACTCCAATGAGCCCAAAGGAGCTGCGCTCCTAAGTTTTTTCATCCCAAGCCGGTTCCGGTGAGCCGCCAAGCACGGGGTTCCACTAGAGTGAGGGGGGTGGGGCATTGTCCCCAGTGTGTTGGGGGAGCTGGCAGTGGGACGTCAGAGCATTCTCTGGTCCTGAGCCCATCCTCACCCTGTGTGGTGTAGGAGGCTGTCCAGGTGACAAAGCCTGCAATTCCTTCCCAGATTTGCCACATCCTTGCACTTCTTGCCTGGCTTTTTCCATCCTGTGTTAATGCTCAGGGACCGTCTCTGCTGGGCGCTTGCGGGGCCTCCCCCGGCTGCCCTCCTGCTTCCCCCGCTGAGGGAGCTCCTTCCCCAGGCTTAGGGGCCGGGTCTGCAGGAGCACTGTTCTTCACGGCTTTCCCAGTGGCCCTGGAGCCCACACCTCCTCCCCACACAGTGGCATCTGGCATGGTGTGTGCCCAGGCCTGGCTTCCAAAAACCTGCCCTGGCCCAGGGCGACCCCTGCGTGTCACAGCATCCCTCCTGTGACTGGAAGAAAGGCAGCCTGTGTGTCCCCTCTTCTGAGGAAGAGCTGGGAACAGCTGTCACTTCCCGCAGAAGCAGGATCACTGGAAGTGTGGCTGCCCCTGACCTGGGTTATGGGATGGCCTCTGGTTCTCTCCATGGCTCAGGAGTAGCCTAGCACTGTCTCCCCTGGTGTAGCCACTGGCTAGGCTGAGGGCGGGCCTGGAGACCTTGTGCCAGACATGCGGAGGCACCCCCAGCCTCTGACATCTGTCTCTCTCTTCAGGGGTTCCAGGTAGCCTACGTGGTGTTCCAGAAGCCAAGTGGGGTGTCAGCGGCCTTGGCCCTGAAGGGCCCCCTGCTGGTGTCCACAGAGAGCCACCCTGTGAAGAGTGGCATTCACAGTTAGTACCTCAGGGGGTGACTGGCACCTCCTTTCTGGGCTCTGGGTTGGCAGGACACTCCATGAGGACAGTGTCTGAATGTCACCAGCCAAGTCCATGCTCCCTGAGAGTGGCATGTGGAGGCCTGGGCAGGAGGACTGCGGGGCTGTGTCTGGGTCCCCAGGGAGTCGTTAGCCGGAGCCCCTGGCACAGAGCGGCACAGGCATACTGGGCAGGCAGAGCGAGGGCCCAGCTTGCAGCCCCTGGGGTTTCCTTAGCACCTGCGCCCCGGGCGCTGTGGGAAAAGGTCTCCATTAGCCTGGCAGGCCCTGGGGTGGGGCCCAAATGCCAGGCCTGAGGAAGCCCCGTTTCCCTGCTTCCCTTTTCCTCAGAGTGGATCAGTGACTACGCAGACTCCATGCCCGACCCTGAGGCCCTGAGGGTGGAAGTGGACACGTTCATGGAGGCGTATGACCAGAAGATCGCTGAGGTAGAGGCTCCACAGGGTTGGCCGAGCACCGCATCGCCTGTGTGGCTGTGGGAAGGTGGCGCCCCAGAGGGAGGGCGGTGGCGGCCTGTCCTTAGCCACTCTGTAGAGGCCAGGCTCCCTTTTTCCCTGCTGGATCCTGGGCTGCCTGGCTGGGTGACACATCTAGTCTCCACATGGTCTATAGTGGAGAAGGAGGCAGTGCCGGCAGGTCCGTGCCCTCCCCGCCATCCTTAGCCCCAAAATCGTGCTGGGAGGAGGGGAGCAGCCCGCTCCTGCAGGGGCTCAGGGCGGTTCTGACTTTGGGAGGAGGGCGTGGAGGGTGTGCTGCTGGAGGCTGCAGGAGGTCCCAGGTGCCGACCGGACGACGGGATCACCTTCCTTCAGGAAGAAGCTAAGGCCAAGGAGGAGGGGTCCCGATGCGAGGCTGGGTGAAGGACCACCGCCGACGGCCCGTGCTCCCTCGGACTGCTGTTTCAGCCTGGCGGGCGCTGGAGGAGAACGGATGCCACCGGCGAGCTGCTCAACTTCTATGCCTGGCAGCACCGGGAGAGCAAGATGGAGCCGACGCCCAGCATCTCAGCCCTGGCTCATCTCAACCATGGATGAGGCCTCTGGCCAGGGCTCCTGACAGCTGGCGCTGAACCTGGTCGCGGAGGGAGGGCGTCCCTAAGCACAGGGCTCTCACCAGGCTCTGGAAAGAGGCCCAGCCTGGCAGCACCCTGTGTGGCGGTCCCCCATCACCCCGGGGCAGATGCATTTGCTCAATGGGTGGGGACCCTGGGTCATCAGTGCCCACCTCTGGGCTCCTGTGCACTTAGTGCTGGCGCTCGACAGCCTCCAGCCAGCAAGGAGTTCGAAAGTGCAGGGGCCTCCCACACTGTGGTGCAGGGAGTGAATGCTTGAATATGTGTGTTGAGTTGGTGGTGGTGGTGGTGTGTGTGTCTGTGTCTGTGCTGTCTGTCAGGTGACCCTGCACAGTGCCTGCGTGTGGCTGTGCGGGTGTGTGTGGTAGTGTGTGGTGTGCGGGCGTGTGGGTGTGCGGGTGTGTGGTGGTGTGTGTGGGTGTGCGGGGGTGTGTGTGTGTCAGGTGGCCTGCACAGGACCCTCCCCTGGCTGTGCACCTGATCACCTGTGACCCACTCCTGGTGCTGCAGCTGAGCCTCCTGCCCCACTGCCTGGTGTCCCAGTCTACAGGACAGCTTCCCTGTGGGCCCAGGAGAGGAGTCTCCTTGCCCTGGCTAGGGCACAGGGAGGGGCTCTGCAGCAGGCCCTGAGCCATCCACCCAGTCACTGGTGCTTTCCCTGCCTCGCTGGCCCTCTTGGCTCCCACTTGTGCTCGCTCTAGACCCTCAGCTTCGCCCTCCATGCCATCGGCCTGCCACTGACCTGGGCCACCCGGTCACCAGCGTTGCCATTGGCATTCACCAGCACTAGGGGTGAGGTCCCTTTACCGAGTCTCAGGGTCGCTCCAGGCCGAGCGGTCAGGACTCCTTCCTTCCCCCTTGCGCAGGGGTCGGGGTGGGGGCGGATGCCTTTGCTTTGTTTCTAGGGCTTCATCTCCAGGCTCGGGGTGCCAGCGTCTCCCACTTTGGCCTTGCCCTTGGACTCGGCCTGCGGTCGGATTCTGTTTCCTTACAGGATCCAGACCCTGCCCCCAAAGCAGAGCTGGGAAGGGGGCTGGGTTGGTGGGGGAGACATGCCCCTGCGCCCCACAATAACTGGGAGGAGGGGTGGGGCATGAGCAAGCTGGCTGCCCCGGGGGCGTGCTGTCTGACCCTGCCCCGCGCCTTCTCTCGCCCCCAGATCTAGCGCAGCTGCGCAAGAAGTTCGAGGACGACAAGCAGAGGATCGAGCTGCTGCGGGCCCAGCGCAAATTCCGACCCTACTGAGCCGCGAGAGCCGCAGTGGATGGCTGGAGGTGCGGGGCCTGGAGGAACATGAGGCCAGGCAGGGCCTGCAGCCGTCTCCGAGAGGCCGAGCTCTGGGAAATGGGCCCCAGGTTGAGGCCACCACGTCCAACAGCCCCATGAGAGTGCACACAGGCCAGGAGTGAAGGGCCAGGCCACCCCTCAGGTCTTGGGCTTCAGCAGTCCTGGGGACCTGGGCGTGCCCAGAGGAGGACTTGCCCCTTCCGCCTCCACACCCTCCTGTCAAGGACCCTGGATGAATCCGCTCTGTTCTCCCTTTTCCCTCAATGGAAAAGCCCTTGATGGTAACGAAACAGCCTCGAAAGCAGTGAGAACGCGAGAAGCTTTTATTTTCCACCCACTTGGGCAGCAGGGAAAGGCTAGGTGGCCCCAGCCTCCCTGCAGCTGGCTGGAGATTATTAGCTAGAGACAGCAGTCTCCTCCCACCTGCAGGACTCTGTCTCCAGCTGAGAGGCAGATGGGAAGCTGGAATTCCTTCCCTGACTACACCCTAGGCTGGGCGTCAAGACCAGTGAGGCCTGTCCCCACAGGCCTGGCCTTGTTGCGGGGCTCGGGAACTCACATTCCTAGTGTTGAGTCTGGCAGCACGAGGTTGTCATAGTTCCAGGCCCAGAGCTACAGGTAGGCTGTGAGCATATGTTTGTGCTGTGTTGTTGATGATGACAAGCCACATGTTGGGTTCGTCATGTGGACACAGTGATTGCCTGGGACTTCCACAAACTGGAACCACTGGAGAAAGGAGAGGATGTGTGGTGAGGTGAGGCCAGAGGAGCCTAGGGAGCTCCTTAGGCTCTTGGGGTCAGGGCCCTCCCACAGCCTTCAGGCTCCCTGCAGGGCAGGAGCACCTCCCATGGTGAGTTTCCCACACACCCAATGCCTTGGAGCGGTCAGTCCATAGCACCCCAGGAGGTGTGTAAGCCCTGGGGACTTGGAGGCCTCCCAGCTGAGTTGTGAAGTTGCATGGCAGGGACAGGGCGGGGCTGAGGCCAGGGTTGCTGTGATTGTATTAGAGGAAGTCCCTGTGAGAAAAAATAATCAGATGGGGGCGTGAGCAGCCTGCAGACTTGCGCCTGCCTTCAAGAAGCCAGACAGCTGCCCTGTTCGCCTGGACCTGACCAGGCGGCCCGGCCAGCCAGCGCCTCCCTTGTGACACCAGGCAGAGGCCCCAGGGTCGGGTGCTCTGAGGGTGGCACCGTGGAATCACCAGGTGCTCCCAGGAACCCGCGGCTGGCCACCCCACCTCCATAGCCAGCACACCCACTGGCGCGATGGGTGCGGAGAGAAGAGGGGCAAGCCGATGTTAAGCTGGTTTGGGGAGCCCATAAAATGTGAGTAAGCATCGTGGCTCCTGTTCGCAAAGCAGCACTTCGAGTCAGGCAAAGACGCTAGTCAGTATTGAGATCAGCCCGGCCAACATGGTGCAGAAACCCCTGTCTCTGCACATAAAAATTAGCCATGGTGGCAGAGATGCCTGTAATCCCAGCTACTCAGGAGGCTGAGGTGGAGAGTTTTGAACCTCGGGAGGCGAGTTATGAGTACAAGATCTGCCATCACCCAGCCTGGGCAACAGAGTAAGACTCCATGACTCCATCTCAAAAAAAAAAAAAAAAAGTAGGACTATTAGCTGGGCATGATGGCGTGCACCTGTAGTCCCAGCTACTCAGGAGGCTGAGGTGGGAGGACTTGAGCCCAGGAGCTTGAGGCCGCAGTGAGCTATGATTGAGTCACACTAGCCTGAGCAACGGAATGAGACCCTGTTTCAAAAAATAAAAACTGTGGGCCTGTCTCTGGCAGTTGGGTCACCTAATTGTGCCTGGCCCAGGAAGGAGGGTGGGTACTCGAGGATGATAAAAGAATCTCCCCACCAAAGGGCTCTGTTTCCTGAATTCTGATGACATGTGTCCCCAGGCCTCTAGGGATCATCGACCAGTGGGAGCGGAGGCCTGAGAGGATCCTGGTGGCTTGTTGGGCCCGGGGGCCAGACCAGGGTCTCCCAGTGCACTCCAGAAGAGTATGGCAAGGGAGGTGGGAGCAGACAGTGGCCGGACACCAGCTGCCTGAGCCCCGCCTTACCTCTTTGAGGGTGGACTTCAGCGTGTGTATCATGAATGACAGGGACTCCTTGTCAGAGTCTCTCTTCTCACATCAGAATATCCAAGGGACTGCTCTGGGAGTGAGGAGTTGTTGTTAGTTCACATCTTAGAACCTCCTCCCAGCACTGCCCTCATCCTGCCCTGGGTTCAGGCCTCTGAGGAGAAACCTAAAGCCTGGGCTACCCCACCTCCCACAGCTCCCTTGACCCTGGGTTGGATTTGAGGTTCAGTTAATCTCTTCACACCTGTCAGCCAGGCACACAAGCTGGCGCTTATGTACAGGCCCCTGTTGGCACAGCTCAGGACTTGGCCACAGTCACAGTCCTGAATAGCAGAGCTGGGATCTGGAACAGGCTCTGGAGTCCACACTTGCTCTGAGAGAATTTACGTCTTACAATCCTCCCACTGAAAGTCTACAATCCATGGTTTTTAATATGTTGAGTTGTGAGACCATCGTCACAATTACAGAACATTTTCACCACCCCCAATGAAGTCCCGAACCTCTGCGCTTTCACACACCGCCCCCCCCACAGGCTTCCGGTCCTGAGCAACCATGAACTGGCTTTGTCTCTGCAGTGTGCCCTATTCGGACTTGAGCGTGAATGCAGTCATACAACACGTAGACGGTTGTGTCTGACTTCGTCCACTTAGCGTGAAGGTTCATCCACGCTGGAGCCCATGTCAGTGCTTCCTTTCTTTTTATGGCTTAAAAATTGTCTGTGGTGGACCAGGCATGGTGGCTCATACCTGTAATCCCAGCACTTTGGGAGCCTAAGGCGGGTGGATCATGTGGTCAGGAGACGGAGATCAGTCTGGCCAACATGGTGAAACCTCGTCTCTACTAAAAATACAAAAGTCAGTCAGGCGTGGTGGCGGGCACCTGTAGTCTCAGCTACTTGGGAGGCTGAGGCAGGAGAATCGCCTGAATCCGGGAGGCAGAGGTTGCAGTGAGCCGAGATTGTGCTCACTGGTCATGGAGCCTTACCTGGGCATGCCCCCCACTGACACCTGTAGAAAGGTGTGGGACAGGCCAGGCGTGGTGGCTCACGCCTGTAATCCCAGCACTTTGGGAGGCCGAGATGGGCGGATCACGAGGTCAGGAGATCGATACCATCCTGACTAACATGGTGAAACCCCGTCTTTACTAAAAAATACAAAAATTAGCCGGGCGCCTGTAGTCCCAGCCACACGGGAGGCTGAGGCAGGAGAATGGCGTGAACCCGGGAGGCGGAGCTTGCAATGAGTGGAGATTGCGTCATGGCACTCCAGCCTGGGCGACAGAGGGAGACTCCGTCTCCAAAAAAAAAAAAAAAAAGGTGTGGAACAGCCCTGGCCCATCCCCTGCTGCCTGAGCCCTCCCCTCCTCTGACCTTCCTCCTTCCATGACCCTGCTGCCAGAGGGGCTTCCCGAAAAAGATCTTGAGCCTCAGCGGTGTGGTCAACACAGAGAACTTGGAGCTTCATGCCAGGGCTCCCTCCCGGAGATTCCTGGCGCCCATGTGTCTTTTGGGGGTGACTGAAGGGCACTTGGTCCAGACTCACTTGATGAACAGGACGTGGGCCTGCAGCTTCCTGATGGAATGTGCATACAGCTCCCTGCTGAGGAAGTCAAAACTGTTCTCAGGCTGCAGAGACAAAAGCATGGTGAATTCTTGTCACAAGGCTGCACTCTTGTGGGCTCAAACCCATGTCTCTTGGGCAGCGTTTCCTTGGCACGGCACCTTAGCCATCCACCCTGGATCCGGTGCCCAGACCCCACCACATCATTTCTCATCAAGGCTCTTAGCCCCCAGTGGCCAGAGACTCCCGCCCTCTCCAAGTCTGTTCTCCTCTTCCTGGCTTCCCACACCCACCTGACTATTCCTTTACCTTGCCACTGGGTATGCCTGGAGGATTAAAGGCAGAGAAGGGACTGGGCCACTTCTGCCTGGATTTTAGACTGAGGCCCATTGACCTCCTTTTCCAGTCCAAGAGGCTGCACCATGCTGTCCTCCCTGCCAGCCTGGGACAGGCTTCTTGCCAGCAGGAAGAAACTCAGCTGGGACCACAGTGCAGGATGGCACCCATCATGGCTCCCTGCAGGCTCTCCGCAGCCCTGCCCGCACCCTGTCTTTTGACTACTTCACATCTGGGATGGGGAGGTCAGCTCTAAAGTGAGACAAAGCTGTAGGTGTGTGACATGAAGCTGGATTTGGAAAACAGCATGCAAAATAATGCAGTCAAGTTTTATGTTGATTACATCTGAAATCACATCATGGATGTTCAATAATAATATGAGAACAATTGATAGAGCCTTTTTTTTTTTTTTTTTTTGAGACGGAGTTTGCCTTTGTTGCCTAGGCTGGAGTGCAGTGGTGTGATCTCAGCTGTGACCTCCGCCTCCTGGGTTCAAGTGATTCTCCTGCCTCAGCCTCTCAAATAGCTGCAATTAGTCATGTACCACCACGCCTGGCTAATTTTGTGTTTTTAGTAGAGACAGGGTTTCACCATGTCAGTCAGGCTGGTCTTGAACTCCCGATCTCAGGTGATCTGCCCGCCTCGGCCTCCCAAAATGCTGGGATTACAGGCGTGAGCCACTGCACCCGGCCTTGGGCTTGTTTACTTTTAATATAGCTGCTAGACAATGTGAAGTTCCACGAGGCTCACACTCTGCTTCCATTGGACTGTGCTGCTCTGATCTGGGGACTCTAAGGGCAGGAGCTCTCAGCATTTTCTCTATTCCTAGTTCTCAGCACAGAGTGCAGAGGACAAGCTTCATAAATGCATGCTCAGTGGATTAATTCCAGGAAGCTCCCGTAAGGACCAGTTCCATGAAATCACAGCCGATACTCCTCCACCTCCAGCATCGTGAATATAAAATTGCTATGGCTATGAACACACACACCCGTGAAAACTCACTGCCCTGGTTCCACCCTGGCTCTCCAGCTATTTTCTGCTTCTCAGACCAAAATGACCTGAGGTGCCTTCCCTGAAACAGGGGTTCCCATACTGTCCTCAAGGCCTGCGTGCTCTCTTATGGCAGCTGCCACATCTCGCAGTGGGGTGTGACCAAGCCTTTCGGGCCTGCACACAGGAGGGGCTTCTTGGGCACAAGAGGAACAGGCAAACTTGAGTCTGTCTCTACTAAAAATAGAAAAATTAAGCTGGGCGCAGTGGCTCACGTCTGTAATCCCAGCGCTTTGGGAGGCCAAGGCGGGCAGATCGCTTGAGGTCAGAAGATGGAGACCAGCCTGGCAAATGTGGTGAAATGCCATCTCTACTAAAATTACAAAAAATTAGCTGGGCATGGTGTTAGGCGCCTGTAATCCCAGCTACTCAGGAGGCTGAGACAGGAGAATTGCTTGAACCCCGGAAGCAGAAGTTGCAGTGAGCCAAACTTGGGCCACGGCACCCCAGCCCGGATGACAGAGTAAGACTTGGTCTCTAAATAAATAAATAAATAAATAGAATGTGGGTGCTTTGCTTCAGTAGCACATATACTGCCAAATTGGAACAATATAGAGAAGACTAGCAAGGCCCCTGTACAAGCATGATATGAAAATTTGTGAAATGTTCCTTTACAAAAAAATAAAAAAAAATTCGGATCACCTGAGGTCAGGAGTTCCAAACCAGCCTGCCCAACATGGCGAAACCCCGTCTCTACTAAAAATACACAAAAAATTAGCCCAGCATGGTGTAGGGCACCTGTAATCTCAGCTACACGAGAGACTGAGGAAGGGGAATCGCTAGATTCTAGTGAGCTGAGATCACGCCATTGCACTCCAGCCTGGGCGACAAGAGCAAGACTCTGTATCGATAATAATAATAAGAATAATAAAATTAAGGAAAAATAGAACTTTTAAAACATTAAGAAAAGAAAAACGAATCACTACCTCACACCATGCTCAAGAACAAATCCCACACAGATAAAAGACAAACACATTAACATTCCCAGACCATTGAATGACACCCTGGTCTAAGCCTTATCTCTTGGCCTGGGCCTGGAGAGCAGCTCTCAGCGGTCTCCCTGCAGTTAGAGCTTCCCTACCTCTAATGACAGTGTCTCACATGTGTCCCGTGTTCTATCGTTTTTGAACAATCACAAAATAGCACAGGCCATGAGTACCTGAAGCGACAGCAGTGTGCGAGGCCACTCAACACAC
>NC_044991.1:7983271-8132498 GCF_008728515.1 Papio anubis | reverse complement strand
AATGAGGCCGATCTCTTCTGGAAACACCTTCACAGACAAACCCAGAATAATGTTGAACCAAATACTGGGCACCTCATGGCTCCAATAAGTTGATGCAAAAACCGAGCCATTGCGGAAAATGAAGAACAGTCACCAACTCCCACCCATGCAGCTGGCTCATTTGCTGGGCTGCCCTCCTCAGAAGGTGGCACGGGAATCCCTGCCTTTGCAGAGAGGAGGCCTGGGGTGTGTGCAGGTGCCCATGGGAAGTGTCTTTGCCATGGGGAAAGCCAGAGCGACCCCTTGCTGATCCTGCAAGGGAAGAAGCTGGAGTTTCCTGACACCAACCCCAGAGGCAGAGCCCACATCCACATTTGGCTCAGCAGGCACTGTGCCTGAGGGACACTGTGAGCCCACAAAAATGTCTTAATTTCTATTAAAACCAGAAGAAAACATGTCACTAATTTATAAGCAGCCCAGCCTGGTTATATTCATCTTTTTAGCCATGCGGGCATAATATACAATTTTTACTTTTTTTTTTTTTAGTGGATAAAGGCCTCATGACAGTCATAATGTGGTCCTGTTCAGGGCTTCCTCCAACCAGCCGTGTCTGCACGGCCAGGCACCACTTCATCAGGCCTGGCTGCTGGCACTGTTTCTGGGGCGTGCTGCAGGACTCCCGGCCAGGGTGGGGAGGAGGGTAGCACTAGCCAGGGACCGGCTCCCGTCAGCTATAACTGTGTATCCGGTCTGGTCTGCTCCAAAGGCTAGACAGGAATTTTGCAGCGTTGTTTTCATCTGTGCTCTGCTGCTGCCTCCTTGAGTGGGGTTTGCTTTTCCTCCTGGTCCTGGTGCTTTCAGGCCTGGAGGTGGGGGTCTGTGTCACCCGTGCGGAAAAGTTTCTCTCTGAAATTCTCCTGCCCTCCTGTCTCTGGCCCCTCATTCTGCCCTGAGGCCGGCCATAGAGACTAGAATCCCTCTTCCTCAGGGTGGGTCAGAGAAACCAGAACCCCTCTCCCCCAAACCAGCCATACAACCTAATGTATGACTAACTTCCCCCTCTGCCCTATCTGTGTCAAAACTGGCCATAAAGAAATTCCCTGGCCTACCTTGTTTGACTGTAGGCCATAAGACCCCCATTCCAGGCCAGGCGCCGTGGCTCACGCCTGTAATCCCAGCACTTTGGGAGGCTGAGGTGGGTAGATCACCTGAGGTCAGGAGTTCGAGACCAGCCAGGCCAACATGATGAAACCCCATCTCTATTAAAAACACAAAAATTAGCCAGGTGTGGTGGTGTGCACCTGTAATCACAGCTACTCAGGAGGCTGAGGCAGGAGAATCGCTTGAACCTGGGAGGCGGAGGTTGCAATGAGCTGAGATCACGTCACTGTACTCCAGTCTGGGCGACAGAGCAAGATTCCGTCTCAAAAAAAAAATAATAATAAGACCCCATTCCAGAGAGGGTCCTCCCCACACCCAGAAGGAAGGAACTCGGCTCAGACAGGCCAGGAGGAATCTAGCCAGACAGGCCCTGCTGGGTTCCCCACTCCATCTGCTAGCATTGGATCAGATCGCTTTTGTCCAATCCTGTCTCCACAGCTGCCCATGCTGTGTTGAACCTCAGCATGAAAATGGACAGTTTCCCCTGTATCTTTGGGTCTTCATTCCAAAGGCTCCTGTGACAGGTAAAACTATAATCAAATAAATGCACATCGTTTTCTCCTATTCATTTGCTTTTTGTGAGTTGATTTTCCATGAGCCTTCAGAGGGCAAAGGGGAAGTTTTCCCTGCACCCCTGCACGGTAAACCTGAGTAAGTGCTCCCCCGAGTTCTGAGCCTCTCTAGCAAGTGAATTGAACCCAAAGAGAGGACTGTGGGAACCCCAATTTATGGTTGGTTGGTCAGAAGCAAACACAAAATAGCCCTGGTGCAGTGGTTCACTCCTGTAATCCCAGCACTTTGGGAGGCTGAGGCGGGTGGATCCCTTGAAGTCAGGAGTTCAAGACCAGCCTGGCCAACATGGTGAAACCCCATCTCTGCTAAAAATACAAAAATTGGTGGGGCATGGTGGTGCAGGCCTGTAATTCCAGCTATTGGGGGGGGGCGCTGAGGTAGAAGATTCGCTTGAACCTGGGAGGTGGAGGCTGCAGTGAGTCAAGATCACACCACTGCACTCCAGCTGGGCAACACAGTGAGACCCTGGAAGAAGAAAGAAGCAGAAGAAGGGGAAGAAGAAATAAGAAGAAAGAAGAAGGAAGGAAGAAGCAGCAGCAGCAGCAGCAACCTCACAAAACCTGGGCTTGGGATCAGCTTTGGGAGTGGGGCTCAGGTCTTGTGGGACCAAGTCCTCAACCTGTGGGACCTGAGGACATCTCTAGGTAGACAATGTTGGGACTGAGTGGAAGCAAAGGACCCGCAGCTGGTGTCTATCACAGAACTGACTCTGCAGGAATTCCGTGCAGGAGTCTCCCCCACCTGCAGAGGCTGCACGGGGATGGTGCCCGTGTCCCTGGTGGAAGAGGGAGGAGGCACGAGGAGGAAAGGAAACCCTTAGGTGACCACGGCCAAGGGTGCAAGGGGCAGGTGTGTCCCCCAGCTCACTCTGGAGACTTCTTCCTGTGCTTTCTACCACAGCTAAAGTAAAAAGACCATGAACTGGGTGGCTTAATACAACAGACTTTATTCTCTCACAGTTCCAGAGGCCAGAAGCCTAAAATGAAGGTGTCACATCGAGGAAGGGATCCTTCCTCGCCTCTTGAGGTCTGAAGTAAGAGGGCAGCCATCCTTAAAACCAGGAAGAGACCCTCACCAGATTGAACTGAATCTTCCAGCATCTTGATCTCAAACTTCCCGGTCTCCAGAACTGTGAGAAACGAATGCCTGCTGTTTGAGCCTCCCAGTCTACCGTATCTTCTTTAGCAGCCACAGCAGACAAAGACACCTGCAATCATTGCCAGTGGTGGGCTTGTGGGAGCGTCGCTCTGACCTCTGCTTCCGTCTTCATGTGGCTATTGTCCCTCTGGGACAGTGTCTCTGTGTCCAAATGTTCCTCTTCTAAGGATGCCAGTCATTGGATGAGAGTGTGTGTGGGCGGCAAGTCACCCAGGTGCGGAGGCAAGAGACCGAGGGCACGAGCTGTTCCAGTGTAATAAAATATATAAAATAACAAGAGTTATACTATAGATCATAGACATGATTATATATGAATATCATTAATCATTAGTTTGCAGCAATTACTCTTTATTCCAATATTAGTATAATCCTTTCTCTACAATTATAACCTAGGAAAAACCAGGCCATAAAGAGATAGGAGCTGAAGGGGCACGGTGAGAAGTGACCAGAAGACAAGTGTGAGCCCTCTGTCACGGCCAGACAGGGTCACAAGAGGGCTCCTTGGTCTAGTGGTAACGCCAGCGTCTGGGAAGATGCCCGTTGCCAAGCGGACCGTGGTCTAGCGGTAGCTAGTCAGTGCCAAGGAAAAGCACCTGCTACTTAGCATACTGGGAAAGGGAGTCTATCCCTTTCCCGGAGGAGTTTAGAGAAGACTACTCCTCCACCTCTTGTGGAGGGCATGACATCAGTCAGACCTGCCTGCAGTTATCCAGAGGCCCAACCGTCTCCCTGTGATACTGTGCTTCAGCGGTCACGCTCCTGTTTTACTTTCATATTCCACTCTGTACATCTGGCTCTGCCCTCTAGATAGCAGTAGCAAAATTAGTGAAAGTATTAAAGTCTTTGATCTTTCTGAAAAGAGCATAGAAGAAACAATGAGGTAAGCTATCCTCTCTCTCTCCACCTCGGCTACCTAACAGGGAAGTGCCCCCTGTCCGGTGGACACATGATAAGGTAAAGAGACCTTATCAATCACTCTCTTTACCCTGCCCCTTTTGCTTTGTATCCAATAAATAACAGTGCAGCCAGGCATATCGGTCTCCACGTCTTGGTGGTTGTGGTCCCCTGGGCCCAGCTGTCTTTTCTTTTATCTCTGTGTCTTGTGTCTTTATTTCTACGATCTGTCGTCTCTGCACATGGGGAGAAACACCCACAGACCCTGTAAGACTGGCCCCTACAGGTGTGACCTCATCTGAACTTGATTACAACTGCAAAGACCCTATTTCCAAATAAGGTCACATTCACGGGTACCAGGTAGCCATGAATTTCTTGGGGGCACTTTCCAACTCAGAGCACCTGTCGTTCCCTAAGCCTCCTCCCTGGTGCAGCCTCCCCCACCCACCCTCACCGGCTCTCTTTGAGCTCCATGAACCCGGAGCCACCTTCTCAGACCCGCTTTGCTTGACCATGGTTCTGCATGCGAGCTGCCCTCATACCAGCATTTTGGGAGGCCGAGGCGGGCGGGTCACCCGAGGTCTGGAGTTTGAGACCAACCTAACCAACATGGTGAAACCTCCTCTCCACTAAAAATGCAAAAATTAGCCAGGCTTTGGTGGCAGGCACCTGTAATCCCAGCTACTTGGGAGGCTGAGGCAGGAGAGTCTCTCTTTTTTTTTGAGACGGAGTATCGCTCTGTCGCCCAGGCTGGAGTGCAGTGGCGTGATCTTGGCTCACTGCAACCTCCACCTCCCAGGTTCAAGTGATGCTCCTGCCTCAGCCTCGCGAGTAGCTGGAATTACAGGCGCCCATCACCATGCCCAGCTAATTTTTGTATTTTTAGTAGAGATGGGATTTCACCACGTTGACCAGGTTGGTCTCAAACTCCTGACCTCAAGTGATCCACCTGCCTCAGCCTCCCAAAGCGCTGAGATTACAGGCGTGAGCCACCACACTCAGCTTTCCTATCTTTTATTTACCCATTAACATCGTTTGTAATATCCTATTTGGAGCTGAGGCAGAGTTTTCTAGGAGCAAAGGAGAGAGGAAAAAGCCCATTCTGCTATCTATGTACGTGCCTCTACTGACACCTAGGCTTGTTGTGAAACCAGCACCCCGGGTCCAACCTTGTAAAGTCAGCACTTGCACTGGCTGCCTAAGGGAGGCACATGAGGAGCCGTCTCTTTTTTTTTTTTTTTTTTTTTTTGAGGCAGAGTCTCCCTCTGTAGCCCAGGCTGGAGTGCAGTGGTGTGATCTTGGCTGACTGCAAACTCCACCTCCCAGGTTCAAGCCATTCTCCTGCCTCAGCCTCCCCAGTAGCTGGGACTACTGGTGCCTGACACCACACCTGGCTAATTTTTTGTATTTTTAGTAGAGATGGGGTTTCACCGTGTTAGCCAGGATGGTCTGGATCTCCTGACCTCGTGATCCGCCTGCCTCAGCCTCCCAAAGTGCTGGGATTACAGGCATAAGCCACCGTGCCTGGCCGAGGAGCTATCTTTAATAGGAAAAGGAGGTATGCCAACCACTGAGCAAGTCTTAAAGTTCACTCCCCATTGTTACCGGTCTGTGTCTGAGTTTATAGGTGTCTTTTAGGAGAAGAACATACTAGCAGCCTCCACTGTGCCCGTTCAAAAGCTGTAAAGTGGGAAAGGAATTAATTATGTTGAAAGCAGAGTCACAAACCCTCCACGGGGACAGCAGTAGGGGAGCAGGATGATCTACTTAGGTTCAAACGGATGCCTTCAGCCTTCCTGGCACCTATGGTCCCAGTTACTTGGGAGGCTGAGACAGGAGAATCGCTTGAACCCAAGAGGCAGAGGTTGCAGTCAGCTGAGATCCTGTCACTGCATTCCAGTCTGGCAACAGAGTGAGACTCGGTCTCAAAAAAGAAAAAAAAGACAATGTTTTTGAGGCAGTCGGATCACCTGAGATCAGGAGTTCAAGACGAGCCTGGCCAACATGGCAAAACCCCATCTCTACTAACACAAAAATTAGCTGGGCATGATGGTGGGTGCCTGTAATTCCAACTACTCAGAAGGCTGATAAGGTAGAATCGCTTGAACCCGGGAGACAATGGTTGCAGTGAGCGGAGATCGCGCTACTGCACTCCAGCCTGAGCAGATGAGAGAGGAAATATCTTAGTCTGGCTGGGTGCCCTGGCTAACACCTGTAATCCCAGCACTCTGTGAGGCCAAGGTGGGTGGATCACTTGAGGTCAGGAGTTCAAGATCAGCCTGGCCAACATGGTGAAACCCTATCTCTACTAAAAATACAAAAATTAGCCGGGCGTGGTGGCTGGTGCTTATCATCCCAGCTACTCAGGAGACTGAGGCATGAGACTCGCTTGAACCTGGGAGGCAGAGGTTGCAGTGAGCCAAGATCAGGCACCGTTGCACTCCAGCCTGGGTGACAGAGCAAGACTCCATCTCAAAAAAAGAAAAAAAAAAAAAAAAAGAATTGTACCAGCCCTTGAGAATCACCAAAGGTAGCAGAGGAGGGCCACGTCAAAGCCACGAGTATAGAAGCCTCAGATGAAGTTCAAAGCCATACAGTCCTAAGGAATGCTGGGAGTCAGTAACACAGCAAGTTAATATCTTTGGGTAGACATGTGCAGCTACAGCTGTGGAATAAATTTCCTCCTGAGAGTGAAACTCTACAGTGAACACCAGCTACAGTGCATTGAAGCAGACATTATGCGAACACTACAAGAGAAAGGGCACTTGGTCTCAGACCAGCGAAGCCCGTGGGCCCTCGGTGTGATAGTCTCCGTAGCTGTCTGTAGGAAGAGAGTAGATCAGTGGCTGATCAGCATTAGATAAAACAGTCAACAAAGCCAGCTCTGGCTATGTCCCGCCAGCTCATGGCAACCTCGCTTCCTCCAGCTGCTCAGGCCAACATCCGTGGGTCATCCCTGACTCCTCCCACCCTCACAACACCCAGCAGCAAATCCTGTTGGCTCCACTTCAAAACGGATTCTGGGCCTGGCGCTGTGGTTCTCCCCTGTAATCCCAGGACTTTGAGGGGCTGAGGAGGGTGGATCACTTCAGATCAGGAGTTTGAAACCAGCCTGGCCAACATGATGAAAGCCCGTCTCTACTAAAAATGCAAAAAAATTAGTCAGGCTTGGTGGCATGCACCTGTAATCCCAGGTACTCGGGAGGCTGAGGCAGGAGAATGGCTCAAACTGGGGAGGCAGAGGTTGCAGTGGGCCAAGGGTCAAGCCACTGCACTCCAGCCTGGGCAACAGAGGAAGACTCTTTCTAAAAAAATATAGATAGATAGATAGATAGATAGATAGATAGATAGATAGATAGATCGATCGATCCTGAACCTGGTCACCCTTGGCACCTCCACTACAATGGTCCAAGCGACACCCCCAGCCGGGCCTCCCTGCTCTGATTCCCCTCACCCACTTTCCTCCTGACAGCCAGGGGGATCCAGTTAGAACAATGTTCACACCATTTTTCTGCTCAAACCCACCCAATGGCTTCCACCTCACGCAGGGTGAAGGTCATGTCCTGATGGCCTCCAAGTCTCTTTGTGGCCTGTGCCGGATTTGGCATAGCGGCCCTGACCCATCTCCCGGACCTCCCATGGCTGGCTCTGCCCCAGAACCCTGGCGGCTACGTGTGTTTTGGGCGCACCAGGCACCTTCCCCTGGGGCTTTAGCACTTGCTACTCTCTTGGTCTGGAACGTCCTGCCCGCAGATTTTTCTTTCTTTTTCTTTTTTTGAGACACAGACTTGCTCTCTCACCCAGGCTGGAGTGCAGTGGTACAATCTCGGCTCACTACAACCTCAGCCACCTGGGTTCAAGCGATTCTCCTGCCTCAGCCTCCTGAGTAGCTGGGATTATAGGCGAACAGCACCACACCCAGCTAAATTTTATATTTTTAGTAGAGAAGGGGTTTCACTATGTTGTCCAGCCTGGTCTCAAATGCCTGACCTCAGATGATCCACTCGCCTCAGCCTCCCAAAGTGCTGGGATTACAGGCGTGAGCCACCACGCCCAGCCCTTTTTTTTTGGGGGGGGGGTGCTTTGGGAGGCGGATGGGACCTTGCTCTGTCAAAGAGGCTGGAGTGCAGTGGTGTGATCATAGTTCACTGCAGTCTCAAATTCCTGGGTACATGTAATCCTCCTGACTCAACCCCCTGAATACAGTATGCTAGGACTACAAGCACACATCAGCATGCCCGGCTCATTTTTAAATTTTTTGTAGAGATGTGGTCTCACTGTGTTGCCTAGACTGGTCTCAAACTCCTGGCCTCAAGCAACCATCCTGTTTAGGCCTCCCAAAGCGCTGAGATTATAGGCATGAGCCAGCATGCCCAGCCACTCTTGTCTTTTTTCAAATATGAATGTCTTCCAGTTGATGAGATCTTCCCTGACCCCCACTATCTAACAACTACAGTTCCTCACCCTACACACTGTTAACCACCTTGTCTCCCATTTTTCTCCGTAACAGCACCAAGTAACACACTCAGGAGTTCCCTTGTCTTTTCTAGTGGTCTGTGTCCCATCACTGCAACGTAGGCCCCGTGATGGCAGGGGCTTGTCTGTTTTGTTCACTGGGAGCCTGTTAAGATGTGTTAGGTGAATGAGGCTGGGCACGGTGGCTCATGCCTGTAATCCCAGCACTTTGGGAGGCCCAGTCAGGAGGATCACAAGATCCTGGCTAATACGGTGATCAAGACCGTCTCTCCTGGTCAAGATCAGGAGATCAAGACCATCCTGGCTAACACGGTGAAATCCCGTCTCTACTACAAAGTACAAAAAATTAGCTGGGTGTGGTGGTAGGTGCCTGTAGTCCCAGCTACTCGGGAGGCTGAGATAGGAAAATGGCAAGAACCCAGGCGGGAGCTCTCAGTGAGCCAAGTTCACACCACTGCACTCCAGCCTCGGTGACAGAGCCAGACTCCATCTCAAAAAAACAAACCAAAAAAAAAGGTGTTGGGTGAATGAATGTGACTGCTGTCGGGTTCTGTTGGAGGGTGTTTTTTGTTTGTTTTTGAGATGCAGTCTCTCTCTGTTGCCCAGGCTGGAGGGTGGGTGCATTCTGAGGGTGTGTTATCAGGGCCATGCCTGCAGGATGCAAGGGACAGCCAACAGCAGGAGGGCAATGCAGGCTCCCCATGCCCCCTCAGGAAGGCTCGAAGCAGGGATGTCCTTGAGTTGACTGGACACGGGTTACAGCGAGCTCCTGGGAAGAGCGGCTCTCACCAGCCAAGGGACATTCTCGGAGAGGCTGATGGCTGCTGACCTTCCCACCAGCTGGGGAATGAGACCCTCACCCTGAAGGGAGAGATTGGGTCCGGAATTGGTGGCTTCTTGGTCTCCCTGACTTCAAGAATGAAGATACAGACCCTCGTGGTGAGCGTTGCAGTTCTTAAAGATGGTGTGTCTGCAGTTTGTTCCTTGTGATGTTCAGACGTGTTTGCAGTTTCTTCCTTCTGGTGGGTTTGTGATCTTGCTGGCTTCAGGAGTGAACTTGTAGACCTTTCTGATGAGTGTCACAGCTCATAAAGACGCTGCGTCGGGAGTTGTTGATTCCTTCCATTGGGTTCCTGGTATCGCTGGCCTCAGGAGTGAAGCTGCTGACCTTCGCAGTGAGTGTTAAGCTCATAAAGGCGGTACAGACCCAAAGACTGAGTAGCAGCAAAATTTATTGCAAAAAGAGAAAGAGCAAACCTTCCACAGCATGGAGGGTGACCTGAGTGGGTTGCCGCTGCTGGCTGGGGCAGCCTGCTTTTATTCCCTTATCTGACCTCACCCACGTCCTGCTGATTAGTCCATTTTACAGAGAGCTGATTGGTCCATTTTACAGAGCGCAGCTTGGTCTGTTTTACAGAGAGCTGATTAGTCCGTTTTGACAGGGTGCTGATTGGTGCGTTTACAATCCCTGAGCTAGATAGACACAGGGAGTTGATTGGTGCATTTACAATCCCTGAGCTAGACACAAAGTGCTGATTGGTGCATTTACAATCCTCCAGCTAGACATAAAAGTTCTCCAAGTCCTCACCAGATTAGTTAGATACAGAGGGCGGATTGGTGCATCCACAAACCCCCAGCTAGACACAGTGCTGATTGGTGCATATACAATCCTCCAGCTAGACATAAAAGTTCTCCAAGTCCCCACCCCACTCAGGAGCCCAGCTGGCTTCCCCTAGTGGATCCCTTGCCGGGCGACGGGTGGAGCTGCCTGTGAATCCTGCGCTGTGCCCCCACACGCCTCAGCCCTTGGGCTGTCCATGGGACCAGGCGCAGAGCAGGGGGCGGCGCCGGTCGGGGAGGTTCCAGCATGGTGTGCTGCAGGTCCCCAGCCCTGCCCCGCCTGGAGGCGGCGAATCCCGGTGAGAATTCCCACGTGGCACAGGCGGGCCAGCAGTGCTGGGGGACCTGGCTGCACCCTCTGCAGCTGCTGGCCCGGGTTCTAAGCCCCTCACTGCCCAGGGCTGAGGGCTCCGGCGGGCCACTCTGAGTGCGGGGCCCACGGAGCCCACACCCACCCGGAACTCAGGCTGGTACGTGAGTGCCTCTCGCAGCCCCGGTTCCCGCCAGTGCCTCTCCCTCCACACCTCCCTGCAAGCATAGGGAGCCAGCTCCGGACTCTGCCAGCCCAGAAAGGGCCTCCCACAGTGCAGTAGTGGGCTGAAGGGCTCCTCAAGCGCCGCTAGAGTGGACGCCCAGGTCGAGGAGGTGCGGAGAGCGAGTGAGGGCTGCTAGCACGTTGTCACCTCTCAGGATCGTGGCCGCTCAGTGGCAATCCCTGCCCGTCCAAACCCAGTGTGGGAGTCACACCATGGCTTCCACCACTTTGAAGGCCTGAGGGCAGGGCGGGGAAGACAAGGAAAAGGCGGTGAGGGTGTGCCACGCGCATGAAGCATCAAGGAGGCCAGGCTGAGCTGAACAGGGCCCCAGTGATGGTGGTGACTGTTAATCCACCAGCACCTTCCACGAGCAGAGGGCCCTCACGTCCGTTTCACAAATTGGGAAACTAACAGAGCTGTCAGGCGGCATTCCCAAGAACACAAGTAGCAATGCCGGATGGAGAGCAACACCAAACAGAGAGTAGTAATTCCTGTGGTAGTAATTCCCCTAGAAGATGTTTTGATAAGTTACTGAATGAATATGAACAGCACAGTCTGAGTTGACTTTTTTTTTTTTTTTTAATAGGGCCTTACTTTTGTCACCCAGGCTGGAGTGCAATGGTGCGATCTCGGCTCACTGCAACCTCCACCTCCCGGGTTGAAGTGATTCTGCTGCCTCAGACTCCCGAATAGCTGGGATTACAGGTTCCAGCCACCACACCCAGCTAATTTTTGTATTTTTAGTGGAGACGGGGTTTTGCCGTGGTGGCCAGGCTGTTATTGAACTCCTGACTTCAGGTGATCTGCCTGCCTGGACCTCCCCACCTGCTGGGATTACAGGCATGAGCCACCACGCCTAGCCTAGAAATGGAAGTTTGACAGAGGTCATCAAGTTAAAATGAAGTTATTAGGGTGGGCTTTAATCCAGTATGACTGGTGTCCTCACAAAAAGGGGAAATTTGGACACAGAGACACACACACACAGGAAAGATGATGTGAAAACACAGAGAGGGGCCAGGTGCAGTGGCTCACGCTTGGAATCACAGCACTTAGGGAGGCCGAGGCAGGCAGATCACCTGAGATCAGGAGTTAGAGACCAGCCTGGCCATCATGGTAAAACCCCATCTCTGTTAAATATACAAAAAAAATCAGCTGGGCATGGTGGCGGGCGCCTGTAATCTCAGCTACTCAGGAGGCTGAGGCATGACTTTCACTTGAACCTGGAAGGCAGAGGTTGCAGGAAGCCAAGATCACAGTCATTGCACTCTGGCCTGGGCAACAGAGCAAGACTCCATCTCAAAAAAAAAAAAAAAAAAAATTGTACCAGCCCCTGAGAATCACCAAAGGTAACAGAGGAGGGCCAAGTCAAAGCCACAGAGTATGGAAGCCTCAGATGAAGTTCAAAGCCATACAGTCGTAAGGAATGCTCGGAGTTGGTAACACAGCAAGTTAATATCTTTGGGAAGACATGCACAGCTACAGTCATGGAATAAGATTCCTCCTGAGAGTGAAACTCTACAGTGAACACCAGCTACAGTGCATTGAAGCAGACATTATGCAAACACTACAAGAGAAAGGGCACTTGGTCTTAGACCAGCGAAGCCCGTGGGCCCTCGGTGTGGTAGTCTCCATGTATCTGTAGGAAGAGTAGGTCAGTGGCTGGTCAGCATTAGATAAAACAGTCAACAAAGCCAGCTCTGGCTATGTCCATAGCTCATGGCAACTCACTTCCTCCAGCTACTCGGGCCAACATCCGTGGGTCATCCCTGACTCCTCCCACCCTCACAACACCCAGCAGCAAATCCTGTTGGCTCCACTTCAAAACAGATTCTGGGCCCGGCGCTGTGGTTCACCCCTGTAATCCCAGTACTTTGAGGGGCTGAGGAGGGTGGATCACTTGAGGTCAGGAGTTTGAAACCAACCTGGCCAACATGATGAAACCCCATCTCTACTAAAAATACAAAAAATTGCTAGGTGTGGTGGTGGGCACCTGTAATCCCAGCTACTCGGGAGGCTGAGGCAGGAGAATGGCTTGAACCCGGGAGATGGAGGTTGCAGTGAGCCGAGATCATGCCATTGCACTCCACTCTGGGCAACAAGCGTGAAACTCCGACTCAGTAAATAAATAACCACATCATTTCTATTTGACATTCTCTCTGGATGTATATATGCAAATTTCCCTTTTTCCTAAGGACACCCGTCATATTGGAATATGGCCCAGCCTGATGTCTTAATTTTAACTTGTTCACCTCTGAGAAGAACCTATCCCCAAATAAGATGACATTCTGAGGTAGTAGGAGTTGGAACTTCAACATGCGAATTTAGTCGGGGGAACAAGTCACAGCTCAAACCATTACAGTCCTACCAAATTGTGAGCTAACAATGGGTGCTATAGCTACTAAATTTGGTGTAATAGTGTGTGCCTGTAGTCCCAGCTACTCAGGGCGCTGAGGCAAGAGGATGGCTTGAGCCCAGGAGTTCAAGGCTGCAGTGAGCTATGACTGCTCCACAGTACCCTAGTCTGGGTGATCTTGTCTCTCAAAAAAAAAAAACCCCAACAACAACAACAACAACAAAAAAAGCCGGGCGCCGAGGCTCACACCTGTAATCCTAGCACATTGGAGGCCAAGGCGGACAGATCACGAGGTCAGGAGTTCAAGACCAGCCTGGACAACATGGTGAAACCCTGTCTCAACTAAAAAATACAAAGGCTGGGCGCGGTCGCTCACACTTGTAATGCCAGCACTTTTGGAGGCCGAGGCGGGCAGATCATGAGGTCAGGAGATCAAGATCATCCTGGCTAACACAGTGAAACCCTGTCTCGACTAAAAATACAAAAAATTAGCCAGGTGTGGTGGGTGGGCCCCTGTAATCCCAGCTACCCGGGAGGCTGAGGCAGGAGAATCGCTTGAAAATTGGAAGGCAGAGGTTGCAGTGGGCTGAGATTGCGCCACTTCACTCCAGCCTGGGCGACAAGAGTGAAGCTCTGTCTCAAAAAAAAAGAAAAAGAAAAAGGCTGGGCGCGGTGACTCATGCCCCTAATCGCAGCACTTTGGGAGACCAAAGCAGGGGGATCACCTAAGGTCGGGAGTTCAAGATCAGCCTGGCTAACATGGTGAACTCCCATCTCTACTAAATATACAAAATTAGCTGGACGTGGTGGCGCATGCCTGTCATCCCAGCTACTCTGGAGGCTGAGGCAGGAGAATTGCTTGAACCCAGGAGGCAGAGGTTTCAGTGAGCCAAGATCACAGCCATTGCACTCCAGCCTGGGCAACAGAGCAAGACTCCATCTCAAAAAAAAAGAAAAAAAAGAATTGTACTAGCCCTTGAGAATCACCAAAGGTAGCAGAGGAGGGCCAAGTCAAAGCTACAGAGTATTGAAGCCTCAGATGAAGTTCAAAGCCATATAGTCGTAAGGAATCCTAGGAGTTGGTAACAGCGAGTGAGTATCTTTGGGTAGACATGCGCAGCTACAGCTGTGGAATAAATTTCCTCGTGAGAGTGAAACTCTACAGTGAACACCACATAGTGCATTGAAGCAGACATTATGCAAACACTTGAAGAGAAAGGGCACTTGGTCTCAGACCAGCGAAGCCCGTGGGCCCTCGGTGTGATACTCCCAATGTATCTGTGGGAAGAGTAGGTCAGTGGCTGATCAGCATTAGATAAAACAGTCAACAAAGCCAGCTCCGGCTGTACCCATAGCTCATGGCAACTCACTTCCTCCAGCTGCTCGGGCCAACATCCGTGAGTCACCCCTGACTCCTCCCACCCTCACAATACCCAGCAGCAAATCCTGTTTGCTCCACTTCAACAAGGATTCTGGGCCTGGCTGTGGTTCACCCCTGTAATCCCAGGACTTTGAGGGGCTGAGGAGGGTGGATCACTTCAGATCAGGAGTTTGAAACCAGCCTGGCCAACATGATGAAACCCCATCTCTACTAAAAATACAAAAAATTAGCCGAGTGTGGTGGTGGGCGCCTGGAATCCCAGCTACTCGGGAGGCTGAGGCAGGAGAATGGCTTGAACCCTGGTGGAGGTAGTTGCAGGAGCCGAGATCATGCCATTGCACTCCAGCCTGGGCAACAAGAGCTAAACTCCGGACTCAGTAAATAAATAACCACATCATTTCATTTGACATTCTCTCTGGATGTGTACATGCAAATTTCCCTTTTCTAAGGACACCTCGTCATATATTGAATATGGCCCAGCCTGATGTCTTAATTTTAACTTGTTCACCTCGGTGAGAACCTATCCCCAAATAAGATGACATTCTGAGTAGTAATGAAGCAAACTTCAACATGTGAATTTCGGGTGGGGAACAACTCACAAAGTTCAATCCATTACAGTCCTACCCAATTGTGAGCTAACAATGGGTGTTATTTTAAGCTACTGAATTTGGTGTAATAGTGTGTGTCTGCAGTCCCAGCTACTCAGGGGGCTGAGGCAAGAGGATGGTTTCAGCCTGGGAGTTCAAGGCTGCAGTGAGCTATGACTGCTCCACAGTACCCTAGTCTGGGTGATCTTGTCTCTCAAAACAAAATAAAAATAAAAAAAACCAAACAATAACAACAACAACAAATAGCCGGGCACCGTGGCTCATGCCTGTAATCCTAGCACTTTGGAGGCCGAGGCGGGTGGATCACGAGGTCAGGAGTTCAAGACCAGCCTGGACAACATGGTGAAACCCCATCTCTACTAAAAAATACAAAAGGCTGGGCCCGTGGCTCACGCTTGTAATCCCAGCACTTTGGGAGGCCGAGGCGGGTGGATCATGAGGTCATGAGATTGAGACCATCCTGGCTAACAGGGTGAAACCCCCTCTTTACTGAAAATACAAAAAATTAGCCAGGTGTGGTGGCGGGTGCCTGTCATCCCAGCTACCTGGGAGGCTGAGGCAGGAGAATCGCTTGAACACCAGAAGGCGGAGGTTGCAGTGGGCCGAGATTTTGCCACTACACTCCAGCCTGAGCAACAAGAGTGAAACTCTGTCTCAAAAAGAAAAATATAAATAGGGCCAGGTACAGTGGCTCATGCCCCTAATCCCAGCACTTTGGGAGACCAAGGCGGGTGGATCACCTAAGGTCGGGAGTTCGAGATCAGCCTGGCTACCATGGTGCAACCCTGTCTCTACTAAATGTGCAAAATTAGCTGGATGTGGTGGCACATGCCTGTCATTCCAGCTACTTGGGAGGCTGAGGCAGAAGAATCGCTTGAACCCAGGAGGTGGAAGTTGCAGTAAGCCAGGATTGCACCACTGCACTCCAGCCTGGCAACAGAGTGAGGCTCGGTCTCAAAAAAAAAAAAAAAATTAAAAAGCTGCTAAATTTGTAGTAATTTGTTGCATAGCATAGAAAATTAACATAGTCTCCCTAAATATTATAGTTAGTACTGCCTGCTTTTACGAGTCTCTTTAAATCTATAGATTCCCCCTGCATCTCTTTATTCTCTCTCAATTTTTTATTGAAAAATTTGGGATGGTTATTTTGTATCACTTCCCATAGTCTGGATTTTGCTGGTTACATTCTGGTGGTATAGGTTAACAAGTTTCTTTTTTTTCCTGTAAATTGATCATTGCATCTAGAGTGTTAATCAGATTAAGCTTTTATGTTTTTGTTAGGACTCTTTCAAAGTACACAGCTACAAGGTGTTTGCATGTGTATGTGTATATGTGAATTTGTGTATTTTTTTAAGATAAGATGCCTCGTGAAACCTACTGATACTTCTGATTAGAATTCAAGAGAGAAGATGTTACTCATTCTCTTCTATTTCACATCTGTGACTCCTTTTCCCTACACCAAGAATTCATTCTCTGGCCACTGGGGATGATAGAATTTGAATATCACATAATTACTAATTGCTGTGTCCCATAACCCGGGAGGCAGAGGTTGTGGTGAGCCAAGATCATGCCATTGTACTCTAGCCTGGGTGACAAGAGAGAAACTCCATCTCAAAATAAATAAATAAATAAAAATTAGTTTGACCAGATATAAAATCCCGGCTCAGTTTGTGTTTTCCTTGAGTATCCTAAATGTATTATTTCCGTTTTTTCTGACAGAAAATATTGCTGTGTGTCCCTGTCAGTTCAGGTTGCCATAATGAATACCCTGAACTGAGCAGATTTTAAAAACCCCAAATTTAATTTCTCACAGTTCTAAAGATGGTAGGTCCAAGTTCAAGGTACCAGCAGGGTGAGGTTCAGGTGAGGACTCTCTCCCTGGCTTGCAGACTGCTGCCTTCTTGCTGTTTCTCCACATGGGGGAGGTGAGGAGAGATGGAGATCTTCTTCTTCCTATAGAGCCACAGTCCTATTGGATTAGGGCCCTACCATGATGGCTTGATTAACCTTAATTACCTCGTAAAGACCCAATCTCCAAATACAATCACATTGGGGATTAGGGCTTCAACACATGAATTTGAGGGGACGGGGGTGGGGGGACACACACAAATCAGTCTATGACCCTATGAAAACCTTGAATGGCCATTTTTCCCCATTATATGCCAGTTGATCTAGATGGCAAGATGACTAGATAACTGTATCATTCCAGGTTCTCCAGAGAAACAGAACCAAAAAATACAAAACTAAAACTAAAAAATACAAAAGACTGGTTGCAGTGGCTCATGCTTGTAATCCCAGCACTTTGGGAGGCCGAGGCGGGTGGATCATGAGGTCAGGAGATCAAGACCATCCTGGTTAACACGATGAAACCCCATCTCTACTAAAAATACAAAAAATTAGCCGGGTGTGGTGGCGGGTGTGTATATATATATATATACACACACACACGCAAAGAGAGAGTCAGAGATTGAGATTTATTTTGAGGAACCGGCTCACAGATTGTGGGGTCTGGCAAGTCTGAAATCTGTAGGCAGGCTGCAGGCTGGACACTCAGGCAGGATCTCCGTGTCACAGTCTTGAACAGACTTGAATCAGAACTTCTTCTCCAAGAACCTGTGCTTTGTTCCCTCTCTCTTTCTTTTTTTTTTTTTTTTCTTTTCGGAGACAGGGTCTCACTCTGTCACCCAGGCTGGAGTGCAATGGCGCAGTCATGACTTAGTGCAACCTCGATCTCCTAGATTCAAGTGATCCTCCCACCTCAGCTTCCTGAGTAACTGGGACTACAGGTGTGCACCACCATGCCAGCTACTTTTTGTATTTTTTTGTAGCGACAGTGTCTCACTGTGTTGTTCAGGCTGCTCTTAAGCCCCTGGGCTCAAGTCATCCACCCACCTTGGGCTCCCAAAGTGTTGGGATTACAAGTGTGAGTCACTGCACCTGGCCCTGTTCTTAAGGTCTTCACCTCACTGGATGAAGCCCACCATGTTATGAAGGGTCATCTCTACTTAATGTCTACTGATCGGAAACTTTGATCAAAGCTATCAAATACCTTCACAGTCTTAAAAGAAAAACTTTAAACAAAATAAATGTAACAGTTTATTTGAGCAAAGAACAAATTCATGAACACGAAACACCAAACCAAAAGGAGGGTATGGGCTCCACTTCAGCTACGCGAGTAGAGAGCTTGTTTTTTTGTTTGTTTTTTGTTTGTTTGTTGTTTGTTTGTTTTATTTTTGAGACAGAGTTTCACTCTCGTCACCCAGGCTAGAGAGAAATGGTGCAATCTTGGCTCACGGTGACCTCCACCTCCCAGGTTCAAGCAATTCTCTGCCTCAGCCTCCCAAGTAGATGGGATTACAGGCATGTGCCACCATGCCCGGTTGATTTTTTGTATTTTCACTAAAGGCAGGGTTTCACCATGTTGGCCAGGCTGGTCTTGAACTCCTGACCTCAGGCGATCCACCTGCCTCAGCCTCCCAAAGTGCTGGGATTATAGGTGGAGGTTGCAGTGAGCTGAGATTGCGCCACTGCACTCCAACCTGAGCGACAAAGCAAGACCTTGTCTCAAAAAAAAAAAAGTTCTAAGAAATCCAGGAGAGGAAAAAAAAGAAAAAGTAGGCAAAGGATATTAAAAATACTGCTGATCCTTAGATATATAAAAAGATTATTAAACCAATTCATAAAAAGAAAAAACAATTCTAAGCACTGTAAGATACAATTTCTCACCTATCAAATTGACACAGTTTCAAAGGCTGGATACGGTCATCTGTCAAGGCCATAGGGAAGGAGGCAGCCTTTCTAGTGCAGGAGGGAAGCAGAATGAGACAGTCTGGTGATGCAGAAACATCTAGAAAATGACAAATGTGTTTAGCTTTTGCCCCGGCTCTCCCACCGCTGGGAAGTTACCTCACGGTTACTTCTGCTAGTCATTGGAGCATTGTCTGTAAAGCAAAACATGGGAAACTTTCCAATATTCTCTCTGTAGAGGGTAGACAAATACAACCGTGGAATATTCACCCAGCAGAAGACTTCACAAGTATAAAAAAGAATGAGGCAGCTTTGTGATTTTTTTTTTTTTTTTTTTTTTTTGACAAATACAGGAGAAGCTCAGGAATATATTGCTAAGGTGCAGAACAGCGTATACAGCCAACCTCCTTTTTTTTCCTTTTTTTTCCTTTTTTTTTTTTTTTGAGATGGGGTCTCACTCTGTCACCCAGGCTGGAGTGCAGTGGCACAATCTTGGCTCACTGCAACCTCTGCCTTCCGAGTTTCAGTGACTCTCCTGCCTCAGCCTCCAGAGTAGCTGGGATTACAAGCATGCGCCACCATGCCCGGTTAATTTTTGTATTTTTTAGTAGAGACAGGGTTTTGCCATGTTGGCCAGGCTGGCTTGAACCCCTGACCTCAGGTGATCCGCCCGCCTTGGCCTCCCAAAGTGGTGGATTACGGGTGTGAACCACCACATCCGGCCAAAGAGGAAGTTTCTTAAAGCAGGTGGTGAAAATAGGGTGGGCAGGGACAGGGTAAAAACAAAGTAGCCCTGTTAGGCGCAGTGGCTCATGCCTGTAATCCCAGCACTTTGGGAGGCTGAAGTGGGCAGATCACTTGAGCTCAGGAGTTTGAGTTCAGCCTGGGCAACATGGTGAAACCCTGTCTCTACCAAAAATACAAAAATTAGGCCAGACACAGTGGCTCACGCCTGTAATCCCAACACTTGGGGAGGTGGAGGCGGGCGGATCACTTGAGATCAGGAGTTCGAGACAAACCTGGCCAATGGGGTGAAACCTCGTCTCTACTAAAAATACAAAAATTAGCCAGGCCTGGTGGCACACACCTGTAATCCCAGCTACTTAGGAGGCTGAGGCAGGAGAATTGATTGAACCTGAGAGGTGGAGGTTGCAGTGAGCACAGTCACACCACTGCACTCCAGCCTGGGCAACAGAGCCAACTCTGTCTCAAAAATAATAAAATAAAATAACTCAATGATAATGAAAATACAGCATGTCAAATTATATGGAACACAGCTAAAAATTTTTTTAGAAAGTTAGAGCGTTAGGCCCGTGTGGTGGCTCATTCCTGTAATCCCAGCACTCTGAGAGGCTAAGGTGGGAGGATTGTTAAGCCCAGGAGTTCAAGACTCAATCTCTACAAAAAAATCAAAAATTAGCCAGGCATGGTGGTGCATGCCTGTAGTCTCAGCTACTTGGAAGGCTGAGGTAGGAGGATCATTTGAGCCCAGGAGGTCAAGGCTCCAGTGAGCCGTTACTGCGCCACTGCAGTCAGCCTGGGCCACAGAATGAGACCCTGTCTCAAAAGAAAAAGAAAAGAAATTTAGAGCATTAAATGCATGTATTGAAGCTGGGTGTAGTGGCGCATGCCTGTAGTTCCAACTACTCTGGAGACCGAGGTGGGAGGATTACTTGAGCCTGGGAGTTTGAGGCTGCAGTGAACTGTGACTGTGCCACGGCACTTCAGGCTGGGTGACAGAGCGAGACCTTTTCTCTAAAAACAAAAAAAAAAAACTGGCCAGACCCAGTGGCTCACACCTGTAATCCCAGCACTATGGGAGGCCAAAGCAGGCGAATCACTTGAGGTCAGGAGTTCAAGACCAGCCTGACCAACATGGTGAAGCCCCATCTCTACTAAAAATACAAAAATTAGCCGGGCATGGTGGCACATGCCTGTAATCCCAGCTCCTTGGGAGGCTGAGGCGGGAGAATTGCTTGAGCTCAGGAGGCAGAGGTTGCAGTGAGCTGAGATTGCACCACTGCACTCCAGCCTGACTGACAGAGAGAGACTCTGTCTCAAAAAAGGAAAGCAAGAGAGAGAGAGAGAGGGGAAAGGAAGGAAGGGAGGAAGGAAGGAAGGAAGGAAAGAAGAAAAATGAATATAAAAATGTTTTAGATAAATACATGATTAGGAAATAAAATTTCTTTTTTTAATTAAAGTAGGACAGGCACAGTGAGTCATGCCTATAAGTACAGAGCTTTGGGAGGGTAAGGCAGGAGGACTGCTTGAAGCCAGGAGTTGGAGACCAGCCTGGGCAATATAGTCAGACCCCCTCTCTAAAAAAAAAAAAAAAGAAAACTGTTTAAAGATTAGCTGGGCATCGTGATCCATTCTTATAGCCCTAACTACTTGTGAGATTGAAGTGAGGATACCTTGAACCCAGGTGTTCAAGGCTACAGTGAGCAATGATTGCGCCACTGCTCTCCAGCCTGGGTGACACAGCAAGAACCTGTACCAAAAAAAAAAGTAAAGCAAAGCAATACATGCTCATTAACACTCTCATTAATGACTGTACATTTGGCCGGGGGCGGTGGCTCACATCTGTAATCCCAGCAATTTGGGAGGCTGAGGCAGGGGGATCACCTGAGGTCAGGAGTTTGACACCAGCCTGGCCAATAAGGCGAAACCCCATCTCCACTAAAAATACAAACATTAGCCGGGTGTGGTGGAGGGTGCCTGTACTCCCAGCTACTCAGGAGGCTGAGGCAGGAAAATCACTGGAACCTGGAAGGTGGAGGTTGCAGTGAGCCAAGATCTCCCCACTGCACTCCAACCGGGGTGACAGAGCCAGACTATGTCTCAAAAAAAAAATGACTGTACGTTTCAGTGTACACATATTTGCTAGCCCCCCATGTTTGTTTGTCTTTAAATCTAATGTTCTTCACGGTGAAACCCTGTCTCTACTAAAAATAAAAATTAGCTGGGCGTGGTGGCATATATCTGTAATCCCAGCTACTCGGGAGGCCAAGGCAGGAGAATCGCTTGAACCTGGGAAGGCGGAGGATGCGGTGAGCCGAGATCGCGCCATTGCACTCAAGCCTGGGCAACAAGAGTAAACGACCGTCTCACCAAAAAGCTCACTGCAAGCTCTGTCTCCCGGGTTCATGCCATTCTCCTGGCTCAGCCTCTCGAGTAGCTGGGACTACAGGCGCCCGCCACCTCACCCGGCTAGTTGTTTTGTATTTTTTTTTAGTAGAGACGGGGTTTCACTGTGTTAGCCAGGATGGTCTCGGTCTCCTGACCTCGTGATCCGCCCGTCTCAGCCTCCCAAAGTGCTGGAATTAGAGGCTTGAGCCACCGCGCCCGGCCAGTGATTGTTTTTATATCACCGACTTAGCTTCGGGGCCTTGTCTTGCTGATGAAGGAGGAACTCCTGGGAAACATTTCTGTCTCACAAGTAGTTATGTGAACACTTCATACACTCCTATCTCTCTGGATGAGGCTACTATGTTACCATAAATAAGAGGTGGGAAGATAAGATCTTAAGAATTCCCCACAGAATCCACGCCCTCCCCCACCCCTGCTTGCTGCTGCTTTTGTGAGCCCTTTTAGGGAGACTGGGAGAGGAAATTCTTAGCAGTTCTCAGCCAATTCAACCTGCAGACATTGATTGAGGCCCTACTGTGTGCAAGGTCCTCTAGTAGATGCTATGGGAAAAAACAAAATCGAATGAGATCTTTTTCCACTTTTTAAGGCAGACATCCAGCCAGAGAGGCAGCCAGACCCAATGGACTGCCATACCAGAGAGGGGTGAGAGGCAGGTGGCAGCTTGGCGTGTGGAATGGGGAGATGGGCCACGTTTCACCTGGGAGGTCATGCAGAAGCGCCTCCACAGGCAGGTGAACTGCAGGCCATACTTGCCTAAAGAAGAGGTGTAATTTCAATTAAGGCGAAACGCAAAGGGAACCCGCGTTCTGGGCTGAAGGCGAGGTGTAAGCAAGGATACAGGGTGAATTAGGGCAGGTGCGCCCACAATGCGGCGCTCCCAGCATTCCTGATTAGATGTAGGTACTCTGAGGAGGCAGGCCAGAGGGCTTTCCATGCCGGGGCAGGAATCCACCTCCCTCAGCCCGGTGATTGAAGCACCGGAGACTCCCACACAGGGAAGTAAGATCGGAGTTCCAGCTGAGCTCCAGCGGGGAGCTGGTGGCATGGCGCGAAGTGATTTCTCTTGTCTTCCTGGGGTGACGACAAGCCAGCCCAGAGGGTGGGAGGAGGGGAGGGTCACAGGAATGGAAGTGAAGACAGGCAGGTGGGGAAAGGCCGAGGTGTGATAACAGGATGTGAGTGTGAAGATGAGGATGGGGGGTGGAAGTGGGGGGACTGAGGCCACGAATCTGCCAGACAGAGAAGGGACTGGGTGCACCTGTGTTGAAGGGGCTGGTGGAGCCACAACAGATTGAGGTGAAGATGCTGGAGGTCAGGTCCCCATCCCGGGGTCAGGCTGGAGCCTGGTGCCCAGGCATAAATTTGGTGTCATCAGTGAAGAGGGGGTGCGGATGGGTCCTCAGGGCTGAAGAGGAAAGAGACGAACCCACCTCACAGGGGTTCATGTCTCAATGCCTCTGTCACCCCAGGATCTTCGACCCCTTGCATAACTTGTAAAAGGGTCCAGGCCCATGGAAAGCCAAACTGTTTACTGAACTGATGGACTGTACCGTGCATGGACCTTTCTAGAAGCAGTCCTGTCATCTCCCAGCTCCTAGCTTCCCCAGGGCCCCACCACTCAGAATAAGGGCCAAGCTCCTCGGCCCCACATGCAAGGCCCGTCGTAACCTCGTGCCACCCCAAGCCCCAGTCCATCGCCCGCCCTTGCCCACTGTTTCTAGCCATTGATAACCTTCCCTGCATTGCGGCTCCACCGGGAAGCTCCCTTAACTTCTGCAGCCCAATGTCTTCTCTGTCTCCAGGGGTCGGCTCCCCTGTCCCGGTCCAGGGAGAACTCGCTCCACAGATCTCTCCCCGCCTCGGAGTACTGTACGGTGGCTCCCCACTCACGAGCGCTGCCGGACTGGAGCCCGAGGGACCACATCCCATTTACTCCCAGAGCTTCCAACTAGCAAATGGTACTGAAGGAACAGGAAGTCCTGTTTTGAGAGCCCCCCAGCTAAACTGGGGTTTCAGTACCAGAGCAGCCAGCAACCTGCCCTAAGCAGAAAGGTAGGGGGCTAGACGTGGGTGCGTGCAGTGCACCTTACACAGGATACTTCTTGTAACTAGTGGACAACCTCATGCCTAGTGTCTGACCTATGACCAGAGATCCCTCACATGGGAAAGGCCTTTGTGGCTCTGCTGAGACTTGTGTCCAGTTTATGCTGCCTGCCTATCGGGCTGGCCCCGGGAGCCCGGCCTTGGGCAGCGCCTGGTTGTTCTGGTGGAAAGTGCAAATTCAACCCACCACTGCAGCAACACACAAGTCCAGAGATTTTTAATACAGAACATGGGCAAGGAAAGTGTAGAGAGACTGGAGGGAAGTCCTCATCCCTGGTCATGGGAGGCGGGAGTGAAGAGTCAGGCAGAAAGAGCGCGTGGCGACTAACAGCAGGTAGAAGGGAATGGTCAGGGGCCAGTAAGTTTGCTGGCTGTTCTTTTTATTTTTTTTATTTTTATTTTTATTTTTTTTTTTTTTGAGACGGAGTCTCGCTCTGTCGCCCAGGCTGGTGTGCAGTGGCGCGATCTCGGCTCACTGCAAGCTCCGCCTCCCGGGTTCACGCCATTCTCCTGCCTCAGCCTCCCGAGTAGCTGGGACTACAGGCGCCCGCCACCTCGCCCGGCTAGTTTTTTGTATTTTTTAGTAGAGACGGGGTTTCACCGTGTTAGCCAGGATGGTCTCGATCTCCTGACCTCGTGATCCACCCGTCTCGGCCTCCCAAAGTGCTGGGATTACAGGCTTGAGCCACCGCGCCCGGCCGGCTGTTCTTTTTAAAGGAAGCACGGGGAAAGCAGGAGTGCAGTCTGCTAGGCACTAGAGATGCCTCTAAGTGTTTTATTTTTTAGTGGTTGTGGTGGTGGCGTGGGGGAGTCTCACTATGTTGCCCAGCCCTGGTCTCAAACTCCTAGCCTCAAGCGATCTTCTTACCTTGGATTACAGGCCTGAGCCTATTCCCACCCTGTCAGACCTCTAACTTCTTATCTCTGCAGTCATTTGGGTGTGGTATAGGCCTGGAAACTGCCAAGGGTGCCTGAGCCCTGCTGCTTGTAGGAAAAAATTAAATCTTACCAAAATGGACGCCAAGGCAACATAAAATTATAAGAATTCACTACCAGTACTTGGCCAGGTGTTGCAGCTCACGCCTATAATCCCAGCACTTTGGGAGGCCGAGTCGGGCGGATCACAAGGTCAGGAGATGGAGACCATCGTGGCTAACACAGTGAAAACCCGTCTCTACTAAAAACCCCCCAGAAAATTAGCCCGGGCGTGGTGGCATGCGCCTGTAGTCCCAGCTACTCAGGAGGCTGAGGCAGGAGAATGGTGTGAACCCGGGAGGCGAAGGTTACAGTGAGCGGAGATTGTGCCACTGCACTCCAGCCTGGGCAACGGAGCGAGACTCCGTTTCAAAAAAAAAAAAAAAAAAAAGTTCACTACCAGTACATGTTCTTATTTGTCCTAGACTTGCCACTATTTCAGACTCAAAGGGTGCACTTCCCCTCTTTTGTGGTAGGATTTAGTGCATGAATCTGCTCACCCCAAACATCCTCTTCTGAACTTGGGGTTTTCGATCCTTTCCAGGCAGATATTGTTTATAATCCCTCAGCTGGAGGGTTCCTCTGGGTCCCCAGCTTATACATTCATTTGTTCACCTATACAACAACCATTAAGACTTGCTTGTCCAGGCTCTGCTGAGGACCCCAGAACACGGTGGGTACCCGGTGGTCTCAGGCTGTCGGTCAGGGGGCCTAGTAAGCCACTAAACAAAGAGTAGCCTTCAGCCCTGCATCGCGGGCCAGCGAACACTCAGAGGCCCAACTCGCTGTGGCTGCTCCCCAGGCCTGGTCCCGCAAGGACATGGGGGCGGCCGTCAGGACTGCCCAGGGATTGGGGCCCTGCTGGCTTCCAGCCGGTGGGCGCCGACAAGGTGGTGCGAAGGCGGGGCCTGGCGGGTGGGGCGGGGGCCTTCCTGGGGTGGAGCCGGCGGAGTGTAAGCAGGGCCCGCCCGGGGGCGCTAGCAGGGTGGTGAGAAGGCGGGGCCTTCTGAATGCGGACGGGGACTGTAGGAGTTGCAGGGCCTGCGTGGGGCGGGGCGGGGCGGCCTAGGGGTGGGGCCGGCCGGGGCGCAGGGAGGGCGGTGTGAAGGCGGGGTGTGAGGTGTGGAGGCGTGGCCTGCATGGGGCGGGGCGGAGCGGGAGAGACTAGAGGCAGCACCTGGAAGAGCGGGCGTCGCTCCCCTCCGGCGACTGAGCCAGGTGTGAGGGCGTGACGGCTGCGCATTCGCGGGAAAAGAGCGATGGGTGAGAACGCTGCACCAGGTCTCCTTAGACTCCAGTGGGACCAGGAGGCCTCGCGCGAGCGCCCTGCTGCCCACCCACCTGATTGGGACTGTGGAGGAGGGCGGGATGGAGTGGAGGGTTCGAGGACCGCGTCGCCCTCCTGGGTGTCGCAGCTCCTTCCTCGGCAGTCCCGGGGCATAAGAGCGCGACCGGCCGGGAGGTGGGGGCCCCGGGACACGGCCGCATGTGGCCTCGCAGGGTTCCAGGAGCCCCTGAGTTAGCCGAACGTGCGCGTGGGTGTCGGGGGCGCGCAGGTCTCCAGCCCGGCAGGGACAGCGGAGGCTACGAGCTCTGGGGGCAGTGGTGGGTCCTGGAGTCCCACCACCTACCCTAAATTTCCACTCCGTCCCTGTCGCCCAGTGTGATCTTGGGCATGTACTGCAGCGCCCAGTGCCTCAGTTTCCCACTCTGTGGAGTGAGAGTGACAGTGGTCCCACCTGCTGCATGTGTGAGGCTTTCTCACCCCTCTGGCCCTTGGGAAAGGCTAAGGAAACTGGCTGTTGACTCTGTTTACTCCGGTTTTACAGGAAAGGAAACTGAGTCTCAAGACAGTTTAGTACTTTGTCCAAGGTCACCCAGCCTGCAAGTGGTAGGGTCCGGGCATGACCAGCGCACCGACCCCAGCACATTCTAGAAGGTCCTGCCCCAGTTTAAATGGGGTACATGCTGTGAGGCCTGCCTCAGGTTTTTCCAGCCTAACTTATCTTTCCCTCCTCTGGGAGTCTCCACACCCATGTCTGGCTCTCTCTCCCCATAACCTTCTGGGGGCGCAGCTGAGTCTCTCTGGACACGACCCCTGGCTCAAGCACAGCAGGCAGAGATAAGGGGCTCAGGGAGCACCAGCTTCATGGATGAAAGAGAAGGAATGAAAGAGCTGGCTCTGTCTTTCAGGTCTGATCTCAGAGCTGAAGCTGGCTGTGCCCTGGGGCCACATCGCAGCCAAAGCCTGGGGCTCCCTGCAGGGCCCTCCAGTTCTCTGCCTGCACGGCTGGCTGGACAATGCCAACTCCTTCGACAGACTCATCCCTCTTCTCCCGCAAGGTGTGAGGCTGGGGCTGAAGGGAAGTCCAGGGGGAAAGTGGGCAAGAAGGTGAGGGGGGAGGTCTGTAGGGGAGTGAGGAGGGCGGGGAGACAGCTGGCATAGACACCTCTTCCTGCCCTCCAACCTGCTTCTGTCTGTTTCAGACTTTTATTATGTAGCCATGGATTTCGGAGGTCATGGGCTCTCGTCCCATTACCGCCCAGGTGTCCCATATTACCACCAGACTTTTGTGAGTGAGATCCGAAGAGTTGTGGCAGGTAAGAAGCAGTGTATTTTTCGGCACGGGTTGCTCTGGGACACCCCCTCTTAGCATTGGAGTCGGGGTAGGATCCAGGAAGCTGCACTGGCCTGGGAGTGGGCCTCCGCCTCAGCCCCGTCTGCCAGCACCACGGAGATTCTAGGAGTTGAAGAGTTTGCTTCCTCCTGTGGGTCCCCCAAGCTGGTCTCCTGGGTGAACACCCCAGATGCTGGGAAGGGATTTCCTCAGCCCGAGGAGTAGAAGCGAGAGGGCGGGCTGAGCCTGTGCACAGCCGGACCTTCTGGCTCCTTGTGTTTCCAGCCTTGAAATGGAATCAATTCTCCATTCTGGGCCACAGCTTCGGTGAGTACACTGACCAGCAGCTGACTGGGCCCGGAATAGGGCTGGGAGGGAAGGATAGGAGCTACTGCCCCACCGCTTTCCCCTGCGCTTATGAGATCTGCAGAGAGAGATGACAGCATCAGAGATTGACCACTGCGTCCTCTGACCTCAGGCAACTGTTGCAAGGGACACAGAGATGAGGGAAATGTGGTCTTTTGAGTAGTCGGGTCTGATGACGGGGCCATCGTGACCTGATAGTGAGCCCCCACCACCCATCTGGAGCCCCCCTCTCCCTCCGCCACTGGTGGGAAGAAGCTTTAGGGTTTGCAGCTGGGGAGGGAGTGAGGGAATGTCACCCACGGCTCTTTTGTCCCCCAGGTGGCATTGTGGGCGGAATGGTGAGTAGATGGCTTTGTCTGGCCAACTAGGGGTCCCTTGGGTGGGGTAGGGATGGTAGCACAGAGGAGGAAGAAGGTACCTGGGACAGGAAGTGCCTCGTCCTGTCACAGTAATAGTCATTATACCAGGAAGTTGGTGTAAACGGTGGAGACTTCTGGTAGAGTTAATGTTTTCACGCCCCCATACCCTGTCCCAGAGCACCCTGGAGTCCCACCATCGCCAGGGTCTGCAGCTCAGTGCTAGGTGCAGACTTGCGGGTGGTGGGGGAAGGCACACCATAGGATAGAATATTCTCCTTCTGGCCCCTTGGTCAGCACCCTCCCCGAGCCTAAAAGATGTTTCCAGGAACTCCAGGGTCCCCTGGGAAAGGCGGGAGAGTCCTTTCCTTCTTCCCCCTATTCATTCTCCCCTTCTGCTGTCCTCACAGTTTTCCTGCATCTTCCCTGAGATGGTGAATAAACTTATCTTGCTGGACTCGCCGCTGCTTCTCCTGGAATCGAATGTGAGAAGCGGGCTTTCTGCAAGGCATGTCATTAGAGGACCTGACCCGGCAGGCTTCAGCCCTGTCCCTTTGCACACTCATATAGCAGGAGGAGGCGGCAGAGGGTGGGAAAGGGGAGTCAGGGACCCGCTCTCCACCAGAGGACAGCTCTCTGCTGCTTATACCCCTAGGAGTGGTCAGGAGAAGGGGTGTGGGGGACCCCTTGGAAACTGGATGTGTGGCTTTGGGGATCTGCAGAGAATGCCATAGGGCTGACCATCATGCAGTGGTGGGGGTGAAGAGAGCAGAGCCATGGCTGGAGGATGTTGTAGGGCACACAGCTGGGCAGGCGCAGTGCACTCACACCCAGTCGAATGCCTTTACACTGTGTACACGTTGCACCACCACACATGACAGCCCTAAAAGTGAATTGATGGAACAAGTACTGACCTCTCTGGCCACGACTACCTATAACCAGTACTGTCCCTGCATCTGGGTCCTGGCCTGGTTGTTTACCTGCTGGGTGACCCTTGGCAAGTTACTTTGCCTCTCCGGGCCTTAGTTCCCGCTCCTGTAAAATGAGGTTGGGCTGAATGACGGCCAGCCCTGACATCCTGTCATTTTCTTGCCAAGGTCTCAGCCTCTCAGTTGTGACACAACTCCCATCAGTTTCAGGTTTTTTGTCCATAGAAGGACCACAGATCGGCCGGACGCGGTGGCTCATGCCTGTAATCCCAGCACTTTGGGAGGCCAAGGCGGGCGGATCACCTGAGGTCAGGAGTTTGAGACCAGCCTGACCGACATGGAGAAACCCTGTCTCTACTGAAAATACAAGATTAGCTGGGCATGGTGGCGCATGCCTGTAATCCCAGCTACTCAGGAGGCCGAGGCAGGAGAATCACTTGAACCCGGGAGGTGGAGGTTGTGGTGAATTGAGATCACGCCATCGCACTCCAGCCTGGATAACAAGAGTGAAACTCCATCTCCAAAAAAAAAAAAAAAAAAAAGGAAAAAAAAGAATGACCACAGATGCCATAAGGGCAAGAATCATGTCTATCTCTTTGTCACCTCACCCCGAACCCTGGCACCTAGGGAGGGCTCAGTAAATGTTCCTTGCATGAGCTCAGCTAGCTCAGGGACTATTGTGAGGATCCAGTTCACAGATGGCAGACAGCAGACACTCCCTTCTTTCTGCATTTCACCCACTGAATTGACAAGCGCAGTGCCCCCGGGGGCTTCCTCCTGGGTGAGTCAAGAGGGGCATTTGTTCCTCTTGTCCTCCATTCTCACGGGTGGGTAGATGGGAGTTGCCCCCTCTGCAGCCCCAGGCAGTGGGCCCGAGGCTGTCCTCACAGAGTGAGCCACGCATCCTGGGGGAGCTCGGAAGCCCCAGAACGGTGCCCTTTCCACCACTCCCTGTCTGCCACTGAGAATGATGGCATTTGTTGAACCAGAAGAAATCACCAACCCCGATGGTTCATGGCCTCTGGACCCTAATTTCATGCCTTTGCAAAGCACTCAACAGTTGACAGAGATTCCCCAACCTCCCCATCATCCCACCTGATCTCTTCAAGTGTCCCTGGCCGCAGGCAAGACCAGGCTGGCTGTGACTGAGATGAAACAGAGACTGGTTCAGAATCGCGGGACTGACTAGCCAGAGCTGCGCCTGTGTCCACTTTGCTGAGAGCGGCTCAGCGACAGCAGAGGGCAGGGCTGGGAGGGGCGGAGGCCTCGTCTGCAGCCTGGATCCCTGCCCACCCAGCCAACTGTGCCTCCTTAGGAAGTGGAGAACTTGCTGACCTACAAGCAGAGAGCCATAGAGCACATGCTGCAGGTAGAGGCCTCCCAGGAGCCCTCGCGTGTGTACAGCCTGAAGCAGCTGCTGCAGAGGTGAGTGCCTGGTGTGGATGGGGAGCTGTGGGGTCCATGGGAGGACACCCTGTGAGATGTGGGGAAGCGTCTTTCTCCCTCTCACCCAACAAGCCTGTTTCTCTCTGGGGTCACGCTGAGTACCAGGCTTCCCAGGGTCTTCAGGGACGTTATCTCCTTTCCCTCTGCCCCTGCTCCGGCCATGCCCCTTACTTACTCCAGTACCCTCCCCACACCTCTCAGCCCCCGCCTCTCCCCGAGCACACGCTGCTTCCACGCCTTCTCTCCCCTCTGGGACTCCAGCCTGGGCTCCCTTAGCTGGAATTCTCCCCTGTGCTTGCTCACTGGCTTCCCCACTCCTGGGGGCCTCAGCTGGGAACCCTGCCCTGACACCCCCAGGCGAGCTGTCCCTTCCTGCCTCCCTGCAGGTAACCACACCGTCCACCAAGAGCCTACTGACCCCTGGTTCCCGAGGCTCAGGAACCCCACAACCCCACTATGGCTGACTTGGTCATGTTTTGTGCTCCTCCTGGTATCTGTGGCCTCTAGGCCTTGAGTCTCCCACATTATATTTGTTCTGACGGAGAGTTTCTCACCGCCTCTCTCACAAGACGCCAAGACACACACACCTCTTCCGCCCCACTGCCCCACCACACGACGCCACACACACACCCTGCCGCCCACTGCCCCACCACACGCATCGCGCGCGCGTGCACAAACACACCCTGCTGCTGTAAACATGCCATTGAAACACGGGACACAGTCCAGGCTCAGTGGCTCACACCTGTAATCCCAGCACATTGGGAAGCTGAGGTGGGAAGACAGCTTGAGCCCAGGAGTTAGAGACCAGCGTTAGCAACATAGCGAGACCCTGTATCAAAAAAAAAAAAAAAAAAAAAAAAATTAGCTGGTCACGGTGGCACACGCATGTGGTCCCAGCTACTCGGCAGCCTTAGTTGGGAGGATTGTGCAGCCCCAGGAAGTCGAGGCTGCAGAGAGCCATGATCATGTCACTGTACCCCAGCCTGGGTGACTGAGTGAGACCCTGTCTCAATTAAAAAGAAAACAAGGGCCAGACGCAGTGGCTCACGCCTGTAATCCCAGCACTTTGGGAGGCTGATGCGGGTGGATCATGAAGTCAGGAGATTGAGAACATCCTGGCTAACATGGTAAAACCCTGTGTCTACTAAAAAATACAAAAAATTAGCCAGGCGTGGTGGCGGGCGCCTGTAGTCCCAGCTGCTCGGGAGGCTGAGGCAGGAGAATGGGATGAAATCGGGAGGCAGAGCTTGCAGTGAGCCAAGATTGCACCAATGCACCTCCAGCCTGGGCGACAGAGCGATACTCCATCTCACAAAAGAAAAAGAAGAAAAAAAAAAACACAAAAAATCATGGAACACATGCACCCTTTGTGGGTGACCTCCCTTTTCCTCCCTTTTGCTGCACCTTTTTTTTTTTTTTGAGACCAAATCTTGCTCTGTTCCCCAAGCTGGAATGCAGTGCCACAGTCTCAGCTCACTGCAACCTCCACCTCTTAGGTTCAAGTGATTCTCATGCCTCAGCCTCCCAAGTAGCTGGAATTATAGGCACACACCACTGTGTCCTGCTAAGTTTTATGTTTTTAGTAGAGATGGGGTTTTACTATGTTGGCCAGGCTGGTCTCGAACTCCTGACCTCAGGTGATTCGCCCATCTCGGCCTCCCAAAGTGCTGGGATTACAGGCACGAGCCACCATCCCCGGCCCTCCTCTCCTTTTTATCTGACCTCCTCTTTATTGGCCTCCAGGCACCCAGCATCTTTCTGTGTCCCCCAGGTTACTGAAGAGCAATAGCCACTTGAATGAGGAGTGCGGGGAGCTCCTCCTGCAAAGAGGAACCACGAAGGTGGCCGCAGGTAGGGGACTCCGCTGTCCAAGGCCGTTGTATATTTGTCACTATTCTTACTGAGGATGTCAAGGACTTGCCCTAGACTGGGCAGGATACTAAGCACTTTGCAAACAGCATCTCACTGAATCCCCCTCCTGCCTCACTCTCATCCCATTTACAGCAGGAGAAACTGAGATTCAGTGTTGCCAAGCGACCCAGGCGAGGCTATGCAGTTACTGCACATCCCAGAAAGCCACACTCTGGGAGAGTTTGGTCAGGTGTCTTGGACTAAATGTTGGTGAATGTTGCGGCCATGCTCTGCTGGACCTGGGGTGGGTGCCCAGCATCAGGGGCAGGCTGTGAGGACATCCCAGGGGCTGAGTGACTTGGGAGAGGCTTTTCACAATGGAGAGGTACAGCTGGTGTGTCTTGGCTTCAGGGAAGCTTCTGGCACAATCAATTTCTGCACATTGCTTTTTTAACACTCCAGGAATTTTCTTTCGCTGTTTCCTGTTTCTTTTTGGAGACAAGGTCTCTCACTCTCATGTAGGGCTGGTGCGGTGGCATGGCTCACTGCAGCTCCTCCACCTCCCTGGGTTCCAGACATCGTCCCACCTCAGCCTCCTCAGTAGCTGGGACTACAGGTGTGAGCCACTTCTGCACCTGCCCAGGAAATCTTTTTCTACAGGCGCCTATTGCCTAGTGAGGCTGCAGTGAGCAAGAGCCCACCGTCCCTCTCTCATTGGGGCCAGACCTCCAGCATCACAACTCCAGGGGCCGCCGCTCACAAAGGGCACCCCCTGGAGTTGAGCAAGGAGGAGTCCGGGCAGAGGCCTAGATTCTTGGAAGAGAAGCAGATGATAAACCGGTCAACAGGCACATGAGCGGTTAGACATTCTCTGGATGTAACGAGGGAAATACACACGCTCTAGAAGAGACTGGTGGCGGGGCCTGCTCCAGAGGGGTGGTCCGGGAGGCAGCTCTCCCAGGGTGAGGGAACAGCTGGAGGGAGATGCTGTCGTCGGACGGAAAATGTGCTGAGCTGGGCGAAACAGCGTGGCTTCCTGACACGGCCAGCCGAGTGAACATGGGACAGCCCTTTCCCTTTTGAGTCCCCTTGTGTGCTCAGGTGACAAACAAGGTCTTGGGTTTTTTGCGCTCATCGGATCAGGCGAGGTGGGCATGTGCCTTCCCTTTATAAAGTGCTGAGTGATGCAGGGGTCAGAAACTCCGGCACCTGGGGGTAGGTGGGGGGTGTTGTGGAGTCCACCATGCCGGCTGGGAGGGAGGCTATGGGATGTGTAGGGACTTTGGAGCTGGAGCCGGCCCACCCTGGCAGGCAGCTGGGCCAGTGCTAATCAAGTGGGAATTCAGTCTCATGTGGCCAGAATTTCCAGTTGCTCAGCTCTGCAGTTGATCTGCTGAGTTGTGGATTTTTAGGTGTCATGAATCCAGAAATGGATATGAGGTCTAAAGAGCGGCACCTGTGGCCTCGGTCGCCAGTTTGGGACCTGTTGGGTCTTTGTGATCATCTCTGAACCTTTATCTCGCCTCCCTGGAAACCCATCATGGGGAGGGGAGGTCAGGGACCCCAGGCCCAGGCTTCCTAGACATGCCTCACAGATGGCTGACCTAGGCACAGAAGAGAGTGACCATGCCAGAATTGATTAGGGAAACAGAATGGAAGGGTGAGGGAACAGGCAAGAGGGAGGGCTGAAGGAGGCAGGACCCCTGGTCTGGGAAGAGGTCGCTGGCTGGAACGCTAGGTGCGGACAAGCCCCTCTACAGCAGTTCTTGGCCTTTGGGACCCAGCTTGCAACGAATCTTGGGCAACTTCTTAAAAGAAGACAGTATCCCAGACCCCCACCCAGTGCCTCCACGCGCAAGCCAGCTCTCCCAACCTCCTTCCCTGCCAGCCCTCCTGAGAGTTCATACTTGCCTTCCCCTGCCCCCCATCATCCAACCTGATCCCTCCAGAATCCGGAGCTTTAATCACCAAGACACGTTTCCCCACAGTCCCGGAGTTCAGGGTCCAAGGTCAAGGCCTCGGCAGGGCTGGTTCCTTCCGAGGGCTGTGAGGGAGAATCTGTCCCCGCCTCTCTGGCTGCTGGGAGCCTCTGGAGTCTGTTGGCTTGTCTGAGAGGTTCTCTGGATGGGTTAGAGTGCGTGAGGAGGGGAGGGCTTGTGGAGGAGGCAGAGTGGGGAGGGCGGCGAGCATTGCTGGAGAGGCTGCAGCTCCACTTCCTCTTTTGAATAGGAGGGTCTGGGTGGGCCTCATGAGAAGGTGACTTTTGAGCAAAGCAGTGCAGGTGCAGGTGCGGGAGCTGCTCCCACGGACTCCAGGAGGAGAAAGGAGCTGGCAGGACAGGCCTGGAGGTGTGAGTGGGTGGTGCAGGATGGTGAGAGAGCAGAGGAGATGAGGTCTTTATCTTCTCATCTCAGTTCAAGCCCCACAATACTGGCTTTGTGGAAACCATCTTGAAGTGTTCCCATGAAGGAGGGAGGAGCCCACTCTGCCTGTGGCGCCCTAAGGACAGAGGGATCTGTGTCAGTATCTGGCCCCTGACCAATCATATTCACACATGCCTGTAATCCCCGCATTTTGGGAGGCCAGGTGGATCACTTGAGGCAGGAGTTCAAGACCAGCCTGGACAATATAGGGAGACATCCCCATCTCCACAAAAAATTCAGAATTAAACGGCATCACCATGGTGGCGCACCTGTGCTCCCAGTTACTTGGGAGGCTGAAGCGGGAGACTCACATCAGCCCAGGAGTCGGAGGCCTCAGTGAACCATGATTGTGCCACTGTACTCTAGCAAGACCCTGTCTTTTTCCTGTGTTTTTTTTGTTTTGTTTTTTGTTTTTAAAAATCAGGGTCTTGGTCTGTCACTCAGACTGGAATGCAGTGGCATGACCTTGGCTCACTGAATCCTCAGCCTCATGGGCTCAGGCGATCCTCCTACCTCAACCTCTTGAGTAGCTGGGACCACAGGTGTGCACCACCACACCTGGCTAATTTTTGTATTTTTCCATAGAGATGGGGTTTCACCATGTTGCCCAGGCTGGTCTCGAACTCCTGAGCTCTAGTGATCCTACTGCCTCAACCTCCCAAAGTGCTGGGATTACAGGTGTGAGCCACCGTGCCCAGCCAACCCTGTCTTAAAAATAAAACAAAAATACCTGACCCCTGAAGTCTCATGCTATGGGGATGGTTCAAATCTTCATCATAAGCTGGGCTGCATTCAGGTTGCAGGTATGATTTGTTTAACTTGTGCAGTTTAAACAAAAACATTTGGCATGGGGGGAATTTTGAATAGATTGCCCAGATTTTATTTTTTATTGTGCTCTTTTTATTTTTTGGAGGAAGGGCACAAGGGCCCTTATTTTAAATGGAAAGATTTTATGTAAAGATACAGATTTCTAGGCCGGGCGCAGTGGCTCATGCGTGTAATCCCAGCACTTTGGGAGGCTGAGGTGGGCAAATCACCTGAGGTTGGGAGTTCGAGACCAGCCTGAGCAACATGAAGAAACCCCATCTCTACTAAAAATACAAAATTAGCTGGGCGTGATGGCGCATGCCTGTAATCCCAGGTACTTGGAAGGCTGAGGCAGGAGAATTGCTTAAACCCGGGAGGTGGAGGTTGCGGTGAGCCGAGATCACACCATTGCACTCCAGCCTGGGCAACGAGAGCAAAACTTCATCTCAGAAAAGAAAAGAAAATATGTCTTTTGTATGGCTTCTGGAATTTGAATCATAGTTAAAAGGTCATGCTTGATACTAATACTATTTTGGGTCTAGTACTTGCATTTAAATATTTACTACATTGGATTCTTCTCTGGTGTACAGGGTGAGGTTTGAATCTGACTTCATCTTTTTCCAGATGGCTCCTCAGCTGCCTAATGCCATTTTTAGACAAGTCTGTCTTTACCCTGTTCACGTAAGGGGCTGCCTTGGTCAGACACTGAACGCCCATCTGTACTTGGGTCTGTCTCTGACTGCCTGTCTATGATCGTACTGTACCACACGCTTTAAGTTGAGGCCCAACAGAGGATTTTCTTTTTTTTTTTTTTGAGATAGAGTCTTGCTTTTGTCGTCCAAGCTGGAGTGCAATGGATCTCGGCTCACTGCAACCTCCGCACCCCAGGTTCGAGTAATTCTCCTGCCTCAGCCTCCGAAGTAGCTGGGATTACAGGTGTCCGCCACCATGCCCGGCTAATTTTTGTATTTTTAGTAGAGATGGGGTTTCGCCATGTTGGCCAGGCTGGTCTCAAACTCCTGACCTCAGGTGATCCACCTGCCTTGGCCTCGCAAAGTACTGGGATTACAGGCGTGAGCCACTGTGCCCGGCCTGAGGATTTTCATATCTGACGGGACCATCTCCCTTCATGGCTCTTTTACAGAGTTTTTCTACTAGTCTTTTTTTCTTTTCCTTTTTTGAGGCAGGGTCTTGCTCTGTTGCCCAGGCTGGATTGCAGTGGCAAGATCTCGGCTTACTGCAGCCTCTGCCTCCCTGGCTTAACTCTCCCACTTCAGTCTTCCCAGTAGCTGGGACTACAGGCGTGTGCCACCATGATTGGCTAATCTTTCAGCTTTCTGTGTAGAGATGGGGTCTTGCTTCATTACCCAGGCTGGTCTCAAGCAATCCTCCCACTTCGGCCTCCCAAAGTGCTGGAATTACAGGTGCCTGACCTCCTGCTATTCTTGCCTGTGTAATTTTTCCACGTGAACTTTAAAATCAGGTGAATTTAGGCCCCCCCATACAAATCTTGTTTGCATATCATATATGTATAGTTTAGTGTTTTTTTGTTTAATTTTTTGAGACAGAGTCTTGCTCTGTCACCCAGGCTGGAGTGTAGTGGCACCATCTCAGCTCACCACAACCTCTGCCTCCCTGGTTCAGGCCATTCTCATGCCTCAGCCTCCCAAATAGCTGGGACTACAGGCGCCCGCCATGACACCTGGCTAATTTTTTTGTACTTTATTAGTAGAGACTGGGTTTCACCATGTTGGCCAGGCTGGTCTCAAACTCCTGGCTTCAAGTGATCCATCCGCCTAGGCCTCCCGGAATGCTGGGATTACAGGCGCAAAACACGGTGCCCAGCTCATATATGTATGTTTAAATAATAAAGTAGTTCTTAGCTAACAGTAACCTGCACCATCACATTAAGAAACATGGTGACAGCACCTTGAACCTCTCCAGCCTCTCCTAGTAATCTCTGGCACCCAGAGGTGTGTAAATAATACCTGTCTATTCATTCAGCAAGCACTTTGGGAGCCCTCCCGTGCAGCGCCCTGGTCCCGAGTATACAGCTGTGCAGCAAGACCAGTCCTGTTTGTCTCGGCTGAAGTCTAGCAGAGGAGAGAAGCAGTCAATAGGCAAAGGATGAAGTGCCTATGCGGGCTGGGCGTGATGGCTCACACCTGTAATCCCAAGCAGCACCTTTATGGACAGATCATTGAGCTTGTGAGCCGCAGGTCAGCCTACAACATGGCAACACCACCCCTGCATTTCAAAATACACACTAGTTAAGCATGGCTGCCGTCCCAGCCACACTGGAGCAGAGAATTGCTTGAACCCGAGGCAGAGCTGTGGAGTCACACCACTGCACCTGAGCCTGGAGCGACAGAGGGAACTCTAATCTCAAAAAAAGAGAAAGTGCCATGGAGAAAAATAAGAAGGGGTGGTGGGGAGGCCTGGCCATGCAGGTATTTATAAGATTTATATTGGGAGGGAATGTTCTGCCTCTTATCCCTGTGGACACCTGTGCTCGGTCCCCTGTAGGTCTCTGCTGGGACGGGTTCCCACAAACACCCCTCTGTTCACGTCTCCATCCCTTCCAACCACCGGCAGCTTCCAGCTTGCGATTACCCCCAGGGCCACAGGGACCTCTGCCCTTCTGATTCCATGCAGGCTGCTCTGAGGCATGCTCAGGAAGGAACTGCCGAGTGTTCAGCCTGTATTTCTGAGGTCGAGTTGTTGCCACCGGTCACGGGGGCAGATGTCAGCTCAAGCTTGGCCGTTCACCCAGGCCTCCTCAACTGAATGGCTTACTGGCATTGGTACTTTTATTTGCTTTTTCCTAGGAACATTTCTGCATTTGTGAGGTCCAACATCCTCCACCCCAGCCTGTTTTGCCTGCTCCTCATTTTGCAATCTGTGCCCTTTGGGGTGGCCGGTGAGGGCCCGTGTGGGCTGACAAGTCCGTGGTCAGGTGGCTGGAGCGCCCTGTCCGAAGCTGGACTCCCAGGACAGGAGAGCCCTGGGGCAGCTGAGACGTCGGGGCAGAGCGCAGATATGGGCTCTGCTGAAAGGCCTGGGGGTTCCAGCAGAGCTGCCCTCTGAGCCCGCTGATTTGATGTTACGACTGCCTGTTCAAAGCTTCCGGCCCAGGTCTGGCTTCTGAATGTAGAGACCAGAGGCTATTCCTAGTGAGCAATTGCCTCTGCTGCCCCCCGGCCACGGGTTTGCTTATTAGCATCTTTATCGTTTTTGAAAATTACACGCTTCGGGTGCAGGCTCAGCTTTGGGAGGCACTGGGAGGGTAGATCACCTGATCAGAGTTTGAGAGACCAGCCTGGCCAACATGGTGAAACCCCCTCTCCTCTCAAAAATACAAAAAAAAGCCAGGCGGTGTCACTACCCATCAGGACCCTAGCTACCCAGGAGGCCGAGGCAGGAGAACCTGAATGGGAGGCAGGTTATGAACAGATCCCACTGCACTGCAGTCTTTGGCGTGCAGAGTGAGACTCCATCTCAAAAAAATTATATAGGTAATATACGGCATGATAATGTCAACTTAAACTGGCTTGTAAGTGTGCACTTCAGTGGCATTTTTTTTTTTGAGACGGAGTCTCTGTTGCCCGGCTGGAGGTACTTGATCTCAGCTCACTCTCAGTGTCCGCCTCCTGGTTCCCATATTCTTCCTGCCTCTGCCTCCTAATAGCCAATTACAGGCTCACACTCCTGCTAGTTTTTTTTTGTATTTTTTAGTAGAGATGAGGTTTCTACCGTGTTAGCCAGGATGGTCTCTGCATCTCCTGGACCTTGTGATCCACTGGGTCTCGCCTCCTCCTGGATTACAGGCTTGAGCCATCAAAGGGGCCTGCCCTGTAAGTGGTGGCACAGCCAGAGTCAGTGGAGGCAGCAGAGGAGGGAGATGGAGTCCTGAGGCACTGACCGCTTTGCACAGGGAAAAAAGCTAAAAGTCAGCCCGGCATCTGTTGAGCTGGATTCCTGATGAGGCCGTAGAAGAGGGGAGGGGCAGGATGACAGTTCGTAAAACAGCGTCCCATCTGGAAGCTCAAGTGTGCTACATCACTGGAATTTTTATTAATAGAAACTTGGCCATCTCTGCCACTATAGCCAGGACTAAAGCCACCCTCTCTGAGAGCCTTGGTTGTCTCAGCGTGCAGAAAGAAAGCGTTGGCCCATTCAGCTGGTTTCTGAGCAGCTTACATAGGGGAGCCGCACGCCCTGGGCCTGCCCCTGAAGCGGGGTTGTCGACTAGGTGAGGTCACGTTGAGGTCTTGACTGCCGCCTGCGGGTACTCCACGGTCGCGCTATTCGTGATTGTTCAAAATACAGAACACTGGACATGTGTGAGACTTCTGTCATTAGAGGTGGGGAAAGCTCAACGGGAGAGACTTCGAGAGCTGCTGGGTCTGTGGCCCAGGCTAAGAGATGAGGCTTGGCCCAGCGCCAGCCAGTGAAGGATTCTTTTTTTTTTTTCTTCAAGGGGTGTTTTAAAGTTCTGTATTTTTCTTTTTTAATTTTATTGGTTATTATTATTATTGATACAGAGTCTTGCTCTTGTTGCCCAGGCTGGAGAGCAATGGCACGATCTCAGCTCACTGCAACCCTTGCCTCCCAGGTTCAAGCAATTCTCCTCCCTTAGCCCCCAAGAAGCTGGGATTACAGGCACCCACCACCACCCGCAGCTAATTTTTGCATTTTTGGTAGAGATGGGGTTTCACCATGTTGGCCAGTCTGGTCTCAAACTCTTGACCTCAGGTGATCCACCTGCCTCGACCTCCCAAAGTGCTCAGATTATATACGTGAACCACCATGCTCAGTCTATTTATTTTAATTTTAGAGACAGGCTCTCCCTCTGTCACCCAGACTGGAGTGCCATGGCTCAATCGTGGCTCACGCAGCCTCAGACTGCTGGGTTCAAGTGATCTTCCCACCTCAGCCTCCCGAGTAGCTAGGACTACAGGTGTGCGCTATCACACCCTGCTGAGGTTTTCACTTTTGTAGAGACAGGGTCTTGCCATGTTGCCCAGGCTAGTCTTGAATGCCTGGGCTCAAGCTATCCTCCTGCCTCAGTTTCCAAAGTTTATAGGGATTACAGGTGTGAGCCACTGCACTCGGCCATTGTAATTGTTTTTCTAGATGAACAGCTAGTTATTCCAATACCCGCTGCTGGGTGGTCCTCCCTACCCACCAATACTCACTCACTGGTGGCTTGTCCCGTGTGTGTGCTGACCTGCGTGGTGGGAGTTTATTGCCAGATCCTAGTCAGTCTGGCTTTTGGAGATGCCCCCTTCCCTGTCCTTAGGGACCATGGCTTATGTGACCTGTTCTGTAGTGGGAGCCGTGGTCACCCATAATGCTGGAAGGAGAGGCTTCCCAGGGATGGAAAGACTTTGTTAGGACATAAACTAGTTGCAGAAGATTCACATTCCAAGATGGAGCTGGCCCAAAATCCTTTTTTTTATTTTTTTAAATGTCTGGCCAGGTGCAGTGGCTCACACCTGTAATCCCAGCACCGTGGGATGCCAAGACGAGCAGATGACTTGAGGCCAGGAGTTTAAGACCAGCCTGGCTAACGTGGTGAAACTTTGTCTCTACCCAAAAATACAAAAATTAGCCGGGAGTGGTGATACACACCTGTAGTCCCAGCTACTCGGGAGGCTGAGGCAGGAGAATCGCTTTAACCAAGCAGGTGGAGATTGCAGTGAGCCGAGATCGTACCAGTGCATTCCAGCCTGGGCAACAGAGTAAGACCCTGCCTCAAAAAAAAAAAAAAAAAACTTTTTCATATATATATATATATATATATATTTTTTTTTTTTTTTTGAGAGAGAGTCTTCCGGGCTACAGTACAGTGGTGTGATCTCGACTCACTGCAACCTCCGCCTCCCGGGATCAAGCGATTGTCCTGCCTTAGCATCCAGAGTAGCTGAGACTACAGGCGCCCTCTACCACGCTGGGCTAATTTTTTGTATTTTTGGTCGAGATGGGGTTTCACCATGTTGGGCAACTGGTTTTGAACTCCTGACCTCAGGTGATCTGAATTTTTTTTTTTTGGAAAGGAACATTTCACAAATTTTCGTAACATGCTTTTACAAGGGCCATGCTAATCGTCTCCTGTATTGTCCCAATTTGGCAGTATATGTGCTGATAACGCAATACCCACATTCTATTTATTTATTTAGAGAACAAGTCTTACTCTGTCATCCAGCCTGGGGTGCCATGGCCCAAATTTGGGTCAGTCAGTGCAACTTCTGCCTCCCGGGTTCAAGCAATTCTCCTGCCTCAGCCTCCTGAGTAGCTGGGATTACAGGCCCCTGACACCATGCCCAGCTACGTTTTTGTGATTTTAGTAGAGATGTGGTTTCATTCCGTTTGCCAGGCTGGTCTCGAACTTCTGGCCCCAGGTGATCCACCTGCGTCAGCCTCCTAAAGTGCTGGGACTACAGGCATGAGCCACTGTGCCCAGCCTAATTGTTGTGTTTTTAGTAGAGACAGGGTCAAGTTTACCTGTTCACATTGTGCCCAGGAAGCCCCTCCTGTGTGCAGGCCCGAAAGGCTTGGTCACACCCCGCTGTGAGATGTGGCAGCTGCCATATGAGAGCACGCAGGCCTTGAGAACAGTATGGGAACCCCTGTTTCAGGAAAGGCATCTCAGGTCATTTTAGTCTGAGAAGCAGAAAATAGCTGGCAGGCCAGGGTGGAACCAAGGCAGTGAGTTCTCTCAGGTATGTGTGTGTGTTCATAGCCATAGCAATTTTATATTCACGATGGTGGAGGTAGAGGAGTGTCGGCTGTCACTTAGTGGAGCTGGTCCTTACAAGAGCTTCCCGGAATTAATCCACTCAGCATGCCCTGCACTCTGTGTGCTGAGAACTAGGAATAGAGAAAATGCTGAGAGCTCCTGCCCTTAGAGTCCTCAAATCAGAGCAGCACAGTCCAAAGGAAGCAGAGTGAGCCTCATGGAAGTTCAAATTTGTCTAGCAGCTATATTAAAACAGGCCCAAGCCTGGGCGCAGTGGCTCACACCTGTAATCCCAGCACTTTGGGAGGCCAAGGCAGGCAGATCACCTGAGGTCAGGACTTCAAGGCCAGCCTGACCAATATGGTGAAACCCTGTCTCTACTAAAAATACAAAATTAGCCGGGCATAGTGGCGGGCACCTGTAATCCCAACTACTCGGGGGGCTGAGGCAGGAGAATCGCTTGAACCCGGGAGGTAGAGGTTGTGGTGAACTGAGATCACACTCCAGCCTGGGCAACAAGAGCAAAACTCTGTCTCAAAAATAAATAAATAAGCTCTATCAATTGTTTCCCCTATATTTTCGTCAACATCCATGTATGATTTCTCAGGAGGGCTCACACATGTGCTTGGACTGGGCATGACAAGGAAAGTTTTCCCAAATCCAGCTCTCTGTGGTCTCACCTACAGCACACTCACTGAGTGCTGCCACATCCCCGCCTATCCAGAGCAGAAATAAATACAAGACAAAGTGCAGAACATGAGGAGACTCAGAAAGGCCATGCCCATCCTGTGCACTGTAGGTCCCAGCAAGTTTCTTCCTGCTGGCAAGAAGGCCTTGTCCCAGCTGGGGTTAGTGCAGCCTGCGGACTGGGAAAGGTGGAAGGGCCACCCCTCAGTCCTGTAATCCAGCCTCCAGAAGTGGCTCCACGCTACTTCTGACTTTTAACTTCACAGCCATGCCCGCAGTGTAAAGCAGTAAGGGAATGGAGCCAGGCCGGCAGCCAGGAGCCCAGGAAGAGGTAGGGGAGGCCAGACTTGGAGGGCAGGAATCCCGCCACTGAGTGCTGGGGCATTTTAAGGAGGCGTGTGTGTGATGGTGTCCTGGGGCCCCATCTAGGGTGGAATTCACCCATGCTTTTATGTCTCTGCAGCTCATAATTTCAGTGTTACACTTCCTCGGCAGGGAGCTGTATGCGCATTCCATCAGGAAGCTGCAGGCCCATGTCCTGTTCATCAAGTGAGTCTGGACCAAGTGCCCTTCAGTCACCCCCAAAAGACACATGGGCGCCAGGAATCTCCGGGAGGGAGCCCTGGCAGGAGGCTCCAAGTTCTCTGTGTTGACCACACCGCTGAGGCTCAAGATCTTTTTTGGGAAGCCCCTCTGGCAGCAGGGTCATGGAAGGAGCAAGGTCAGAGGAGGGGAGGGCTCAGGCAGCAGGGGATGGGCCAGGGCTGTTCCACACCTTTTTTTTTTTTTTTTTGGAGACGGAGTCTCCCTCTGTCGCCCAGGCTGGAGTGCCATGACGCAATCTCCACTCATTGCAAGCTCCGCCTCCCGGGTTCACGCCATTCTCCTGCCTCAGCCTCCCGTGTGGCTGGGACTACAGGCGCCCGGCTAATTTTTGTATTTTTTAGTAAAGACGGGGTTTCACCATGTTAGTCAGGATGGTATCGATCTCCTGACCTCGTGATCCGCCCATCTCGGCCTCCCAAAGTGCTGGGATTACAGGCGTGAGCCACCACGCCTGGCCTGTCCCACACCTTTCTACAGGTGTCAGTGGGGGGCATGCCCAGGTAAGGCTCCATGACCAGTGAGCACAATCTCGGCTCACTGCAACCTCTGCCTCCTGGATTCAAGCGATTCTCCTGCCTCAGCCTCCCAAGTAGGACTACAGGTGCCCGCCACCACGCCTGACTGACTTTTGTATTTTTAGTAGAGACGAGGTTTCACCATGTTGGCCAGACTGATCTCCATCTCCTGACCCCATGATCCGCCCACTTTAGCCTCCCAAAGTGCTGGGATTACAGGTATGAGCCACCATGCCTGGTCCACCACAGACAATTTTTAAGCCATAAAAAGAAAGGAAGCACTGACATGGGCTCCAGCGTGGATGAACCTTCACGCTAAGTGGACGAAGTCAGACACAACCGTCTACGTGTTGTATGACTGCATTCACGCTCAAGTCCGAATAGGGCACACTGCAGAGACAAAGCCAGTTCATGGTTGCTCAGGACCGGAAGCCTGTGGGGGGGGCGGTGTGTGAAAGCGCAGAGGTTCGGGACTTCATTGGGGGTGGTGAAAATGTTCTGTAATTGTGACGATGGTCTCACAACTCACCGCATGTTCAGCTGACGACTTTCAATGGGAGGATTGTAAGACGTAAATTCTCTCAGAGCAAGTGTGGACTCCAGAGCCTGTTCAGATCCCAGCTCTGCTATTCAGGACGACCAGCCGTCGTCCTGAACTCTGCCCCAGCAGGCTAAAAATTTTGGCACTTGCTGCCAAGGGCTTTTCAGCTGAGTGTGAGCTGAGATTACTGAACTCAACCAAACTCCAGGCCGCGACCCGGCCAGGAGGGTAGCCTAGGCTTTTTCTCCTCAGAGGCCTGTCTCCAGGGTGATGTGAAGGCAGTGCTGGGAGGAGGTTCTAAGATGAACCCCAACAACCCCAACTCCTCACTCTTTCCAGAGCAGTCCACGATATTTGATGTGTGAGAAGAGAGAGAATAGCCTCTGACAGAGTCCTCTGTCGCTCATGATACACACACGCTGCAGGTTCCACCTCAAAGAGTGTAAGGCGTAACAGGCAGCTGGTGTCCGGCCACTGTCACCCACTCTGGTCCCACCTCACCCATCTCTAGTCCACCCTCAAAGAGGTTGCACTCAGGCAGCTGGGTGTCCCGCCACTTCTCTGTCACCCACCTTAGCCTCCCACTTCGCCCAGACATCTCGCACTGGGAAGACCCCTGGTCTGGCCCCAGGCCCAACAAGTGACCACCAGGATCTCTCTAGGCTCCCAATGCCTCCACTACTGGTCAGTCCTAGAGGCCTGTATGCATGTCATCAGAATTCAGGAAACAGAGACCTTTGGTGGGGAGATTCTTTTATCATCCTCGAGTACCCACCCTCCTTCCTGGGCCAGACACAATTAGGTGACCCAACTGCCAGAGGCAGTCCCACAGTTTTATTTTATTTTTTGAGACAAGGTCTCATTCTGTTGCTCAGGCTGGAGGCAAGCCGGCTCAACGGCTCTCACTGCAGCCTCAAACTCCCTGGGCCTGCTGATTCTCCCACCTCAGCCTCCTCGAGTGGCTGGTTCTGCAGGTGCCATCATGCCTCCAGCTAGTCCCACCTTTTTTTTTTTTCCTCAGAGATGCCCCACTCTGTTGCCCAGGCTGGAGTGTGCAGTGGCAAGAGATCTCGCTCACTGTAACCCTGCCACCACCTGCTCCACTCTCATGCCTCAGCCTCCTGGAGTAGCTGGGATTATGACACCTGCCATCATATGCAGTGCAAATTTTATATATATATATATAGCCTTTTTTTTTTTTTGAGAGGAGTCCTGCCGAGCGTTCAGTGGCTGTAGATCTCAGCTCACTGCAAGCTTCCGCCTCCCGGCTCCCGCCATTTCCTGCCTCCTTGGCCTCCCAAGTAGCTGGGGCTGCAAAGTCGCCACCACCTCAGTTAGTTTTTGCATTTTTTAGTAGAGACAAGCCACCACTGTTAGCTGTGATCGCCTTCCATCTCCTGACTCCAGTTTGATCCGCCTGCCTCAAGCCTTCCTTCCTGGATTATTTGAGTTGTTCCCGCCTCAGCATGCGGAGATTTTGGGGCTGGCAAAGGTAGTTTTAAGCCAATCTCAGTATCTTCGAGGGCTGAGACGGGCGGATCATAAAGGTTTGAGATTGAGACTGACTTAGCGAGCACGGTGGAACTTTCTTGCTTGGTGCAGCAAAATTAGCTGGCGAGGGTGGCGAAGGGCCAGAGTCCCGCTGCGCCCCGGTGTTTGCGGCAGCCCGCGGCAATCCGGAAATGAGCCAGCAGCCGAACGCCGCATCGTCCTGGCATGGTTTAACCGCCCTCGCATGGCGTCACCATGCCGTAAGCCAGCCGAACCGCAGCCCCATCTCAGCATTCACCGGTTTTTGCCCTAAAAGCGCCGCTTTCGTGCATGTGAAGTTGCCTGCTTCTGCACCGGTTTCATAGCTCTGCAGCAGAACACCAGCCGCCTTCCTCTGGCACTGCCCATGCCCAAGCCCATGTCCCAGCAGCACGTGCTGCTCGCCCCCATCCCGGCCCCAGCCTTGCCAAAGGGAAGTGCTTGCCCGCAGCCACTGGTCAGGAGCTGGCAGGTGGTGTCCTGTCTGGCTTCTTTGAAGGCAGGTGGCACAACTTCAGAGGCTGCTCAGGTCCCCATCTCATTATCTGTTCTCAAGGGGACCTCCTCCTCTAACACAAATTACAGCATCCTGCCTGCAGGCTCCCAGCCTCCCATTTCCCAGAGTCCTGCCCCTCCTCCTTCCCATCCCCCGGGCCCCAGGTAACTTCAGTCCCAGCCTGGGAGGCTCTAAGTCCTCAGGTCACACAGCCACTCCTGGGGTGCTATGGACTGACCTGGCTCCAAGGTGTAGAGTGTCCCACCTGGAGGTGCTCCTGCCCTGTGGCAGCTTGTAGGCTGGGCTGTGGGAGGCCTCACCCCCAAGGCCTATGGAGCTCCCTACCCTCCTGGGTCTCACACCTCTCCCTTCTCCAGCGGTTCCAGTTTGTGGAAATTCCCAGGCACCACAGCCCCATGAGCTAACCCCATTTGCCAGACACTGTGGGGTTCTTCCAAAGCACAAACACATGCTCTGTCACTGTGCTCAGCCTCTGAACTATGATTACCCTGCTGCTGGTTCTGGGTCACTGGGAATGGAGTTCCCTGAAGCCCTGCCAGGCCTGGGAAATGATCAGACTAAAAAGCCAGGTTCATGGAGCAGCGTGGCACATAAGAGACTTCTGCATCTACAGGCAGGTACCCTTCTGCCTTGAGATGTTGTTAATCTGTAACTCCAGCTCAAACCCCAAAGCCGGTGGACATGTGCTGTGTTGACTCAAGGTTTAATGGATTTAGGGCTATGCAGAATGTGCTTTGTTAAAAAAGAGCTTGAAGGCCATATGCTTGTTAAAAGTCATCACCATTCTCTAATCTCAAGTACCCAGGGACACAATACACTCCGGAAGGCGGCAGCGACCTCTGCCTAGGAAAGCCAGGTACTGTCCAAGGTTTCTCCCCATGTGATAGCCTGAGCTATGGCCTCCTGGGAAGGGAAAGCCCTGCCCCTCCCTCAGTCCCACACCCCCGTAAAGCGTTTGTGCTGAGGAGGATTAGTGAAAGAGGAAGGCCTCTTTGCAGTTAAGAGGAAGGCAGCTGTCTCCTGCTCATCCCTGGCAATAGAATAGAGTATCTCCGTGTAAAACCCAATTGTATGGTCCATTTACTGAGATAGGAGGAAACCACCTTACAGCTGGAGGAGAGAAATGCTGGTTGCAATACTGCTCTTTAATGCACGCCTGTATGTTAGTATATGTGCACATCAAGGCACAGCACCTTTCCTTAACCTTATGACACAGAGACCTTTGTTCACACGTTTTTGTGCTGACGCTCCCCCCACTATTACCCTAGGGGCAATGGTAAAGATAATGATCAATAAATACTGAGGGAACTAAGAGAGCTGTGGGTCCTCGTATGCTGAGCCTGAGCACCGGTCCCCTGTGCCCACTTTTCTTTATACTTTGTCTCTCACTCTCTCGAAAAATGCCCACAGGTGTGGTAGGTACAGGCCTCACTGGTCTTGAAGCCCAGCCTAGGGTGTAGTCAGGGGAAGGAGTGAGATTCCAACTTCAACATCTGTGACCTCAAGGGGGAGACAGAGTCTGGGTTCGGGGGGCTGCTGTCTCCTGGCTAATAATCTCCAGCCAGCTGCAGGGAGGAAGGGCTGGGGCCACCTAGCCTTTCCCTGCTGCCCAACTCGGTGGAAAATAAAAGCTTCTCGCATTCTCACTGCTTTCGAGGCTGTTTCGTTGCCAGCAAGGGCTTTTCCATTAAAGGAAAAGGGAAAACAGAACGGATTCAGGCAGGGTCCTTGACGGGAGGGTGTGGAGGCAGAAGGGGCAAGTCCTCCTCTGGACACGCCCAGGTCCCCAGGACTGCTGAAGCCCAAGACCCGAGGGGTGGCCTGGCCCTTACTCCTGGACTGTGTGGACTCTCATAGGGCTATTGGATGTGGTGGCCTCAACCTGGGGCCCGTTTCCCAGAGCTCAGCCTCTCGGAGACGGATGCAGGCCCTGCCTCACCTGATGTTCCTCCAGGCCCCGCACCTCCAGCCATCCACTGCGGCTCTTGTGGCTCAGTAGGGTCGGAATTTGCGCTGGGCCCGCAGCAGCTCGATCCTCTGTTTGTCCTCCTCGAACTTCTTGCGCAGCTGTGCTAGATCTGGGGGCGAGAGGAGGCGCGGGGCAGGGTCAGACAGCACGCCCCCGGGCAGCCGGCTTGCTCATGCCCCACCCCTCCTCCCAGTTATTGTGGGGCATGGGGGGCATGTCTCCCCCACCAACCCAGCCCCCTTCCCAGCTCTGCTTTGGGGACAGGGTCTGGATCCTGTAAGGAACAGGTCCCACTGCGGCCGAGTCCCGGCAAGGCCAAAGTGGCACAAACCCCGAGCTCTAGAGGATGAAGCCCCAGGAGCCAGGGGTATCCGCCTTCATCCCAAATCCATGCTAAGGGGAAGGGAAAGGTCCTGGACCGCCGCCTGGAGCAACCCTAGGATCTGCAAAAGGGACTCCCCACCCCTAGTTGGGAGCAGGAATGCCGACGGCACTTGGTCACTGTAATTTGTGGCCATGGCAGGCTGACAGGCACAGAGGGGAAGCTGAGGTCTAGAGCAGCACAAGTGGGAGCTAAGAGGCCAGCAGGAGGGAAAGCACCCAGCACAAATGCCACCTGGACACACCTGGCCATTACAATTTCCAACACACACAACCCCCTTATCCCACATACCCAGCCACACCCCTAACCAAACACACATATTCTGCAGCATCCTCCTGCAACTAATAGCTGGATCTCCACTCGCCAACCTTGCTGGCTGAGGCTGACGCAGAGCCAGCACTATGCACAGGGAGCCCAGGAGGTGGGCACACCCAGGTCCGAGCAAATGCATCTGCCTGTGAGCATGGGGATCAGCTACACAGGGTGCCAAGCAGGCTGCCTCTTCCCAGAGCCTCAGCCTCCTAGGCTAGGGGACTTCTCCCTCTGACCACCAGGTCTGCCAGGAGCTCCCCGCCAGAGGAGGTGGCCTCATCTCAAGCAGGCCAAGGCCGAGGGGCCTGAGGATGGGCTGGGCGTGGCTTACGCTCCATCTTGCTCTCCCGGTGCTGCCAGGCATAGAAGTCGAGCAGCTCCTTTCGGGCTGCCTGCTTCCCTTCTCCAGCACCCCAGGCTGGCTAAGCCAGTCCAGCATAGGCCGCTCCAGCGGTCACCATCACCAACCTCCTCGCCCATGCAGACCCCGCCCTCCTCCTGGGTAAATTTTTTGTAGCTTCCCTGCAGGGAAGGTGATTCTGTCATCCGATGGAATTCTGGGACCTCTTGCAGCCTCCAGCAACACACCCTCCACGCCCTCCATCCTGGGGTCAGAGCTGGAGCCTCAGGGACGGGCGGCTGCCTCCTCCCAGCTGTGGTGTGTTGGGGGCTCAGGATGGCGGGAGGGCATGGATCACGGGCGCTGCCTCCCTTCTCCACTATAGGTTCAAGGGAGACTAGATGTACTCCAGCCAGGTGCTTCAGGATCCAGTGGGGAAAGGGAGCCTGCCTACAGAGTGGCTAAGGACAGGCCGCCACCGCCCTCCCTCTGGGGCGCCACCTTCCCACAGCCACACAGGCGATGCGGTGCTCGGCCAACCCTGCGGAGCCTCTACCTCAGCGATCTTCTGGTCATGCGCCTCCATGAACGTGTCCACTTCCACCCTCAGGGCCTCAGGGTCGGGCATGGAGTCTGCGTAGTCACTGATCCACTCTGAGGAAAAGGGAAGCAGGGAAACGGGGCTTCCTCAGGCCTGGCATTTGGGCCCCACCCCAGGGCCTGCCAGGCTAATGGAGACCTTTTCCCACAGCGCCCGGGGCGCAGGTGCTAAGGAAACCCCAGGGGCTGCAAGCTGGGCCCTCGCTCTGCCTGCCCAGTATGCCTGTGCCGCTCTGTGCCAGGGGCTCCGGCTAACGACTCCCTGGGGACCCAGACACAGCCCCGCAGTCCTCCTGCCCAGGCCTCCACATGCCACTCTCAGGGAGCATGGACTTGGCTGGTGACATTCAGACACTGTCCTCATGGAGTGTCCTGCCAACCCAGAGCCCAGAAAGGAGGTGCCAGTCACCCCCTGAGGTACTAACTGTGAATGCCACTCTTCACAGGGTGGCTCTCTGTGGACACCAGCAGGGGGCCCTTCAGGGCCAAGGCCGCTGACACCCCACTTGGCTTCTGGAACACCACGTAGGCTACCTGGAACCCCTGAAGAGAGAGACAGATGTCAGAGGCTGGGGGTGCCTCCGCATGTCTGGCACAAGGTCTCCAGGCCCGCCCTCAGCCTAGCCGGTGGCTACACCAGGGGAGACAGTGCTAGGCTACTCCTGAGCCATGGAGAGAACCAGAGGCCATCCCATAACCCAGGTCAGGGGCAGCCACACTTCCAGTGATCCTGCTTCTGCGGGAAGTGACAGCTGTTCCCAGCTCTTCCTCAGAAGAGGGGACACACAGGCTGCCTTTCTTCCAGTCACAGGAGGGATGCTGTGACACGCAGGGGTCGCCCTGGGCCAGGGCAGGTTTTTGGAAGCCAGGCCTGGGCACACACCATGCCAGATGCCACTGTGTGGGGAGGAGGTGTGGGCTCCAGGGCCACTGGGAAAGCCGTGAAGAACAGTGCTCCTGCAGACCCGGCCCCTAAGCCTGGGGAAGGAGCTCCCTCAGCGGGGGAAGCAGGAGGGCAGCCGGGGGAGGCCCCGCAAGCGCCCAGCAGAGACGGTCCCTGAGCATTAACACAGGATGGAAAAAGCCAGGCAAGAAGTGCAAGGATGTGGCAAATCTGGGAAGGAATTGCAGGCTTTGTCACCTGGACAGAAGCCTCCTACACCACACAGGGTGAGATGGGCCTAGGACCAGAGAGTCACTCTGACGCCCCACTGCCAGCTCCCCAACACACTGTGGGGACAATGCCCACCCCCTCACTCTAGTAAATGGAACCCCGTATATGCAAGGCTCACCGAACCGGGCTTGGGATGAAACTTCACCTTGACTCCTTTGCCTCAAGTCTGGCTTTCCTGCAACTCCCAGACTGGACGAGCCGGCAGGAGGACGTGTGGGAGGCGGGACAGGCTTCCTGCCGCAGGAGAGGGTCAAGTGTGGCACATCTGCAGGGCATCCAGCCTCCTCCACGCTGCAGGTGGTACCTGGTCCAGCGATCTGAAGGACCTGTAGGCGCTTGCTCTCCAAGAACTGCATTTCTCTGTGGGGCACCACAGCCTCCGAATCTGTTCTGGGTGGGGATAATGGTGAGGTCAATATTCCCATTTTTTATTTTTTTGAGTTGGAGACTGCTCTGTAAATGCTGATTCCTATAGCGCAGATTCCTCGGCTCATGCAACCTCCACCTCCGGGAAGGTTTGGCAGTGATTCTCGTGTCTCTGCCCCTGAGTGTTGGGATTACAAAGCCTCACCCACCACCACCCGGCTAATTTTTGTATTTTGAGTAGAGACGGGGTTTTGCCACATTGGCCAGGCTGGTCTTGAACTCCTGACCTCAGGTGGTCCGCCCGTTTCAGCCTCCCAAAATGCTGGGATTACAGGCATGAGCCAGCGTGCCCGGCATATTCCCGCTCTCTCTCACTGGAGACAGGTAGGGACATTCTTGCTGTTATTCTGATTTTATATATATGACAAGTTTTACTACCTGAATCAGCAGTGGTGACCCTATGCTGTGACAGTCAGGACGGAGGTTGTCTGTCTAAATCAGCAGTGGTGACCCTATGCTGTGACAGTCAGGATGGAGGTTGTCTGTCTGAATCAGCAGTGGTGACACTATACTGTGACAGTTAGGATGCAGGTTGTCTGTCTGAATCAGCAGTGGTGACCCTATGCTGTGACAGTCAGGATGGAGGTTATCAGTGGGGGTTCTGGGATGTGCTGCTGTGTCTCCACCTGGGTGCTGACTACACAGGTATGTTCTGTCTCTGGGATGCAGCGAGCTGGACACTTGCCACTGGGGCCCTTCCCTGTACACATGCTGCACTTCAAAAAAGGTCAGAACTCACACCCCCTCTTCTACACGCTTCTTTTTTCCCTAAGTTTAGAGGATTCTTTTACAAATTAGAGTTTCTTTTTTGAAGACAAATCCAACAATTCTCTTGAGCAGGGGTGGTGGCTCACGCATGTAATCCCAGCACTTTGGGAGGCTGAGGGGGTGCGGATTACTTCAGGTCAGGAGTTCAAGACCAGCCTGGCCAACATGGTGAAACCTTGTCTACACTAAAAATACAAAAATTAGCCGGGCATGGTGGTGGGCGCCTGTAATTCCAGCTGCTTGGGAGGCTATGGCAGGAGAATCTCTTGAACCCAGGAAGCGAGGTCGCAGTGAGCTGAGATCGCAGCGCTCCAGCGTGAGCAACAGAGGGAGCAATTCCCTTAGTTTAGTTTTTGTTAAAAAAAAAAAATTAACAGTTGTGTTTGGATAGAACGAGAGGCACTTTTTATTTCCTTATACTTTCCTACTTTTAAACTATGGACACGTATAATCTCAAAGAAAACACGGAATTCAAACAACTTCGGGTAATACGTAAAAAAGCCTTGGGCTACTTAGGATTATACTTTTTCTTTTTTTTGAGACAGAGTCTCACACTGTTGCCAGGCTGGAGTGCAGTGGCGGACCTTGGATCACTGCAACCTCCGCCTCTCAGGTTCAAGCAGTTCTTGTGCCTCAGTCCCCCAAGTAGTTGGGATTACAGGCGTGTGCCACCATATCCAGCTAATTTTGGGGGGTTTTGGGTTCTTTTGAGATGGAGTCTCACTCTGTCACCCAGACTGGAGTGTAGAGGCGCAATCTCGGCTCACTGCAACCTCCGCCTTCCAGATTCAAGAGATTCTCATGCTTCAGCTTCCTGAGTAGTCAGGACTACTGGCGCACGCCATCACGCCTGGCTAATTTTTTGTGTTTTTTAGTAGAGACGGGGTTTCACCATGCTGGCCAGGCTGGTCTTGAACTCCTGACTTCGGGTGATCTGCCCCCTTCAGCCTCCCAAAGTGCTGGGATTACAGGCATGAGCCACCATGCCTGGCAGGATTATACTTTTAAAGACATCTTTGAAAAACCTGTTTCCTGACTGGAGATCAAGGTAGCCCTCTGGACACTCTCCTCTGGGGCTCCCATTAGCTGTGTCCGTCTCACCACCAAGGACTTGGTGGAGGCCAAGGGAGCCCCCACCTAGAGCCCACAGGTCCCCTCCCAGACACTAGCTCACCTCTGTGCAGTATGGGGGCACATTGAGGACAAAAAGAGTCCTCTTCTGAGGCCAGGTGGACTTGGTGCCTTGTCGAACGTCGTGTGCTCTCACATAGAGGTAGTGAGAAGCCTGCTGCTTTTCGGAGAACTTGATTGGAATAGCTGGAAAGGAAATGGGAGGGGAGGGATGGCCAGGCTACCCTGAGCTGAGGTCAGCAAGACATTCACACAACTTCCTTTCTCCACATCCCTGTCTAGTCCTATCTGCTCATCAATCCATCCATCCCTTCACCAACCCCCCGACCCTACCCTTTGGCAAAGCCTGTGCGGGCTCTAAGAGTCTGCCCAGGAGGGCCTCCCAAGGTGGTGCAGGGAAAGAGAAGATAAATGGGCAATGATTACAGATGGGGGCGCAATGAAAGGGAAGCTCGAACCCTGCGGCTCTTGGAGTGAACACCAAAATCTTAACCGTGGCTGGAAGCTCCGAGAGACCCTGCCTGCCACTGTGGCCTCTTCTCGTACCATCTTCCCCCACCACCTTGGATTCTCCCTGTTCCCCTGGGTACACCAGGGCCTCACACACACTGGCCTCTCTTACCTGGCGCGTCACCCTCTTCCTTCCCGCTAACCTTCAGGTTTAGCTCAAACCTCGCTTCCTCAGGAGAGCCTCAGCGTCACCCCCAGCCCTTCCTGCCAGGTCAGATCCCACTGCCTGTGCCTTCACAGCTTCTCTTAACAGTCTGTAGGCTATACTGATGAGATTCTTTGGTTAATCGCTGGCACACCCATGACTGTAATCTCATAAAGCTAGGAACTGCTTCTATTTTTCTCACACCTCCGTCAGACTACCGGTTGGCATAGAGCTGCGGTCCCTGAACTCAGGAAGCTCAGTTGCAATAACGGAGAAGACAATTACCAAGTAAGCATACAGCAAACTTGTATCAATTATGAAAGAAACATTACAGGGTCATGGGGTGGCAGAGGTCTTCTTTCCATAGGCTCTCAGGGATGGCCTCTTTGAGGAAGCAACATTAAAGCTCAGACCAGAAACGCCAATAAGCAACAAATTGGCACAGCACGTGCAAAAACCCAGGGGGGAAAAAGCACCTTGCCTCAGAGAAACAGAAAAAGCTTTAGGTCAGCACCAGCCAGACCACGTGGCCCACACAGGTTAAGAAGTCTGCTTTTTGTTTTAGAAGCTACCTGATAAAGCCACTGGAGGGAATGCAGTGGATGTGGGGGCTATCGTGGGCGTGTGAGACATGATCTAAATTTTAAAAGGACTTAAAAAGAACATTCTACCACATGGGTGGAGAACAGAAGCAGCGGCAAGATGAGAAGGAGGGCAACCAAATAGGAGAGCCCGTAACAGCCCAGGTAAGAGCTGCTGGGGGCTGGACTAGGAGCGGAGACGATGAGAAGGGGATGGGCTCACCTGGATGAGCGAGTGTGGACGGAAATGGGTTTGCCCTGGGTGAGGAGTGGACAGAGGTGGGCTCACCCACGGGAAGCGTGGACGAAGACAGGCTCGCCCCGGTAGAGTGGGAAGACAGAAGAGCGCCTCCTGCGTCCTCGGAGCCTCACGACCTCCCGAGCCTGGGGCCAGGGGCCACCGGGGCTCACACCTAACCGTGCGGCCGCTCCTGGGGACCCTCGGCCGCCGCCAACCCCCAAACACCTCCTGGCGATGCCTGACCGCCCCCGGTCTCGCCTCCCGGAGCCCCTCACCTGCGTAACCCGGTGGGCTCGGGATACGGTCGTCCCGTTCCCGCGCCGGCCGCTTCCTCCTGCGCGCCACCATCTTGGCGCCCGGAAGCGCGGGGTCCGCCAGAAGTTGTGGTTCGGCGCCGGCGCGAGCGCGTTTCCGTGGCGTCTGTCCCGCCCCCTGGCTCCAGGCCCGCCTCTCCGGCCCCGCCCGCCAGGGCCCAACCTTCATCAGCTGAGTCAAATCAGCGCGCCAAGTGGGAGGGAACGTCAGCGTTGACCCCGGCCAGTCACGAGTGCGAACTCAGCTTTCCACTCATGCATTCACACATTGAATAGGCACTGTGAGAGAAATCCAGGATGGCTGCTAGGTTTTCAGTCGGGGCAACTAAGAGGATGGTGTTGCCATTGACTGAGATGGGGAGACTGCAGGAGAGGGGCCAGCTTGGGGAAAATCAAGTGGATCAGTTCTCTGTGGGCCATGGTGAGACGCCCATTAGGCCTCTCAGGGGAGATGTCAGGTGGGCAGTTCCACATGAGACTCAGTAGTCAACTTTTGTTTTCCTGCAGTCTCACTCTGTTGCCCAGGCTGGAGTACAGTGGCATGATCACAGCTCACTGCTACCTCTGTCTCCTGGGTGCAAATGATCCTCCACTTTAGCCTCCTGAGTAGCTGAGGTCATTTTTCGTTTTTGTTTTTGTAGAGATAGGGCCTCACTCTATTGCCCAAGCTGGTCTCGAACTCCTTACGCTCAAGTAATCTTCCTGCCCCAGCATCCCAAACTGCTGGGACTACAGGCATAAGCCACCATGCCCAGCAGATAGTCAACTTTTTTTTTTTCTTTTGAGAGTCTCGCTCTGTTGCCCAGGCTGGAGTGCAGTGGCGTGATTTCACCTCACTGCAACCTCCACCTCCCGGATTCAAGTGATTCTCCTGCCTCAGCCCCCCAGTAGCTGGGATTACAGGTGCCCACCACCACGCCCCTCTAATTTTTGTAATTTTTGGTAGAGACGGGGTTTTACCATGTTCGTCAGGCTGGTCTCAAACTCCTGACCTCATGTGATCTGCCTGCCTCGGCCTTGCAAACTGCTGGGATTACAGGAGTGAGTGAACGTGCTGGCCCCAACAGGCAACTTTTAATGTGGTGTGTCAAGGCTCCCAGAGAATGGTCCACACACAGAAAATGGGGAAGTGACAGTCTTTGAAAGCCTAGGCCCAGAAATGGCAAAGTCACATCTGGTCAAAGTAGTAACAGAGCACACTTGGGTTCAGGATGGGCATGGGACCCCATCTTCTGAAGAAAGGAGTATCAAATAATTTGCATCCCTGGAGGGGAGCAGTGGCTCATGCCTGTAACCCCAACACTTTGAGAGGCCGAAGCAGGAGGATCACTTGGGCCCAGGAGTTAAAGACCATCCTGGGTATCATATCAAGAACCTATTTTTTTAAATAATTAAGTTGCACTCCAAATGTTGAAATCCCTGAAGATCAAAACCCTTGGCTGCGTGTAGTGGCTCATGCCTGTAATTCCAACTTTGGGAGGCTGAGGAAGGCAGACCACCTGAGGTCAGGAGTTCAAGACCAGCCTGTGCAACATGGTGAAACCCCATCTCTACAAAAATTAGCCAGGCATGGTGATGCACGCCTGTAGTCCCAGCTAATTGGGAGGCTGAGGTAGGAGGATTATTTGAGTCTGGCTGCGGAGGTTGCAGTGAGCCAAGATAGTGCCCCTGCACTTCAATCTGGGCAATAAAGTGAGACTTTGTCTCAAAAAAAAAAAAGATAACTCAAAGGTAGGAATACCAAATGTTTATTCAGAAATGGATAATACATAATCACCCTTCATCCCTTAATGCCTCTTCCTCTCCTTCTGCACGGGAGACACAGACGGGTAACACAGGGGCATGGGAAGTGAAGGAGGACACAGGAGTAGCCCACCACCTTCTCTTCCCGGTCTCCCAAGATTACTGCTTATAGAGTGGAGGCGGCAAACAGGTCCCCTCAATGTACCAGATGGTCACCTACAGCACCAGCTCCAGATGGCCACGTGGCTGCAGCTGGACTCAATCAAACTCTGTGACAACCAGAAGATCCCCGCTTTGGGATCAGAGGGAGGGTAAAGCCATGCAGGCAGGATATTTACCGTCCCCACCCTAAGCAGAGTCCAAGCACTGAGTCCCCTGTTCCCAGTACCTGAAAAACCAGGTCCTACTGCCTTCTGGATGCTCTCTTGGGCCAGGAAGGGTAAAGTGTGGGAGGAATGTCTTCCAGCTGCTAACGAGAAGTCTGCACCCACTTGAAGGGGTTAAGAGAATAAAAAGCAGCATTCTTTAAAGAACTGGAAGTGGAGCACCACCAGGCCCCTTCCTTGGACTTTCCCGGCCTGGACAGCCTCAGAGTCTGCAGACTGAAGCTGAGTTCAAACCCTGGGTCCTTCCTGCCTGACAGACTGACCTCTGGAAACATGAGTCTCTGAGTTTTTCTTCACTGGGTCAGCCTCAAGCAAGTCTCGGGAACTCTTGAGTATCTCTGGCATGCGCCTTTCCCAGCACTTGCTACTGATTTTGCAGAGCTCCCAGAACTGTGCTCCCCAACTGGTTCCAGCTCTGCCAGCCTGGATTCCCTTCATTCCCAGCAAACCAGCAGGGGACCACTCAGTGACACCAGGGACAACACTGGCCTGGTCATTCAGGGACTGCCCCCGGGCTCTGTAGTTTTGTCCCAACTGCCTGTGCCTATACTGGGGAAACAGCTTGCCTGGTAGAGCTGCCCTGCTCCCTTGACTCCTCCTCTGCCAAGGCAGGAAAATAACCCTCTGGTCATGGATGGATGGGTCACTCACGTAAGTGGGAACAAACAGTGCCCCTTGGCGGCAGCTGGATATATGCCTCCAGGCACTCCTGACCACTGTCCTGTAGACAACTTAGGCCAGAAATGGAGAGCCAGGAGCAAACCGACCTCTTCCATTCAAATAAGCTCCAAACCCACAGCATTGCAGAATGGGAGGTTGAACCTTTGAAAGGCCCAACCAGAGGAGAGCTGGCAGCTGCACAAAACCAGGGTGTGATGAGTGCCAGGCGAGGTGAGAACCAGGAGGGCTCACAGCACAACCCCCTCCTAGCAGAGACATCCAGAAGGGAAAGAGAGCTAGGGTAGGGCATTCAGCACAACTCAAGGAAAAGGGAAAGGTGAACTCTGGAGCACTTCCTCTGGGCGGAGACAGCACGGGCCTCCAAGCCAAGAGCTTGGACACTCTTCCCAGCGGTGAGCCTCATCCTGCCCTTGCCATTAGTGAGGCCTGGAGCCACTGGGGAGAGGACAAGAGGCCTGAGACCTGCTCCCCACCCAGGCACCTCCAATGACCAGGCAGAGGAGCGGCACAGCTCTCAGGCCGACCTGGCTCCCATCAGGATATCAGGGTTTTCCATCCCCTCCGTTGTCTGAAAAGCTTAATACACACAAAGGACAGGCAGCCCGTCGGCCCCTGGAAAAAGCAGGGTCCTTCAGACGGCCCCCGCCCTGCATCCCATGGGGCCACAAGAAAGCCACCCAGAGAATTCAGTGTACCATTTCCAGATAAGAAATCAGCTTGGGGCTGAGGCTGGCGGAGGCACACTGAAAAACACAAGCCTAACTTGGTGATGAGATGGAGAAGAAACATACTACAGGAAACGTTAACGTACAGAGAAAGCACATGGCAGAACACAACACAGAAATGCGGGTCCCATCCAGTGAGGAAGCTCTTTACCCCTGGTGACCCTTCCCACAATCAGGGGTCTCCAGTCCGATGGCCCGTTGGTCATAAGCTTTGCCTTGGGGAAACAGAGCCACCCTCCTCTGCCCCCACTTCCAGCTGCCTCACTCCCCTGCTCAAAGCTTGATTTTGAATTCTGTGGGCTGCGTGGTCACAGAGGCCCCTGAGGACTTGAAGAGTGCCTTCAGGATGGTGTCAGGGTCCACTTCGGCAGGGGGGTTGGAGGAGGAGGCAGAGTTCACCCTGCGAGGCAGCTCACTCTCCTTTTTCACCGATGGGCTGTCACTCAGCCGCCTGTGGAGAGCAGAGAAGGGTAAAAAAAAAAAAACTAATTGGGGAACAAAAAGAGGGGTAGCATCTGGCTCTGTCTCCATCAGAGCCAATCATGAGGTGGAGTTCTGTGTTCCTAGGATGATGATGATGCACACAGCTGGGAGACCCAAGCAGCCTCCCCTCCACCTTCCACTCACATATTTCTAAATCAGAAGGCTGAGAACGAGATCATAATGCTAGCCCCTGTAGGGTCAACCCCTGGGGAAATGACAAAGCAAACCATTTTGGTTGAGTTTAAGCATTTGAAACAACCAGCTGCCATTAGAACAAAGGAAACGGGATGGGGGGATGAAGGGGAGCTGTGATGCAGGCAGTTTACCCATTAGAATAAAAAGAGATGGTTCCCTCTCCCCAGCACCCCGCCTTTGGAACTCACAGCAGGATGGGCTGGTCTGAGGTGATAACGTTCCCATTCATGTGAAGGTTGCACTTCATCGGCTGCCCTGAAAAACCAGAGAAAGAAAAAGGCTCTGCTATGAGACCTCAGCTCCTCACACAAGAGGACAAGGGCTGTACCTCCATTATCAACGGTCAAAACACCCACCACGGCGGTTCTGGCTCCGCAGATGGAGACCTGGCTGCTAGGTTCCAATCAAGCCAGACACTAAGAAAATCCAAAGCGTGAGGAAACCTCAGCAATGGCGCACCAAGAGGCAAAGTGGCCACAAACCTTGCTTCATACAGGAGGAGATGAGTGAAAGTGAAGGAGAAATGAGACTCAATGTGAAGCCATCCAAGTAGTAAGGGAAAAGGTTTATGCTATCAAATTCAGTGAAAAGATGATCAAAAGCATTCGTACAGGCTTCTACTCTATCTACAAAGGATGAAGCACTAGGAAGACCACACTCCCACTGTATACAAAGCACAACGTGTGTAATGGTAATAGCACAAAAAAGAGGAAGAAGAAACAAGGCCATTTGGGAGTAACATTTCCATATCTTACTCGAGTTAAGTTAGTGAATACATCATGAAAGGAATTAAAATATTAGGAAAAAAATGTGAAAGAAAAGCCACTGAAGAGGAACAAAAAAGTAAAATGCGGTCAGGCGCGGTGGCTCACGACTGTAATCCCAGCACTTTGGGAGGCCAAGGCGGGCGGATCACAAGATCAGGAGATTGAGACCATCCTGGCTAACACGGTGAAACCCCGTCTCTACTAAAAATACAAAAAATTCGCCAAGCATGGTGGTGGGCACCTGTAGTCCCGGCTACTCGGGAGGCTGAGGCAGGAGAATGGTGTGAACCTCGGAGGCGGAGCTGCAGTGAGCAGAGACCGCGCGCCACTGCACTCCAGCCTGGACAACAGAGCGAGACTCCGTCTCAAACAAACAAACAAACAAAAAAAGTAAAATGGAAGAAACAAACCTAATTATCAATATTAAATATGAATGGCTTAAATAATCCAATCCAAAGACAGATTGTCAGATTGAATTAAAATTTAAAAAAGACACATTTTTCTTTCTTTTTTTTTGAGATGGAGTTTCACTCTTATTGCCCAGGCTGGAGAGCAGTGGCACGATCTCAGCTCACGGCAACCTCTGCCTCCCAGGTGCAAGTGATTCTCCTGCCTCAGCCTCCCGTTTAGCTGGGATTACAGGCATGTACCACCATGCCTGGCTAATTTTGTAAAGTAGAGATGGAGTTTCCTCATATTGGTCAAGCTAGTCTTGAACTCCCAATCAGGTGATTCTCCTGGCTCAGCCTCCCAAAGTGCTGGGATTACAGGCGTGAGACACTACGCCCAGCCTAGGAAACACATTTTTACAGTCGATGAGAGAAAAAGATTGAAAGTAAGAGTGGGCCAGGCACGGTGGCTCATGCCTGTAATCCCAGCACTTGGCAAGGCTGAGATGGGCAGATCACTTGAAGCCAGCTGATTGAGAGCAGCCTGGCCCGCATGGCAGAAACCCCATTTCTGCTAAAAATACTAAAAATTAGCCAGGTGTGGTAGTGCGCGCCTGTAGTCTCAGCCACTCAGGAGGCTAAGGCACGAGAATCGCTTGAACCTGGGAGGCAGACGTTGCAGTGAGCCAAGATCATGCCCCCGCATTCCAGCCTGGGTGACAGAGCGAGACTCCATCTCACAAAAAAAAAAAAAAAAAAAAAAGCGTGAACAAAGATATATTACCCAAACAGCAACCCTAGGAAAGCTGGTCTTTTACTTATTAGCTATTAATAATATAAAATGAAATAGACTTTAAAACAACAACAAAAAAGTTACTAGAGGTAAAGAGGGATTTAAATTTAATTAAAGGGTCAATTCATCAGGAAGAATATAATCAAACATATATGCAAGTAACAACAGAGCCTCAAATATATGAAATAAAAATACACAGAAGTGAAAAGAACAGACAAACAGTAATAAAGATCTTACCGGGCGCAGTGGCTCATGCCTCTAATCCCAGCACTTTGGAAGGCCTAGGCAGACGGATCACTTGAGGTCAGGACTTTGAAACTAGCCTGGCCAACATGGTAAAAACCCCATCTCTACTAAAAATACAAAAATTAGCTGGGCGTGACAGCGTGCACCTGTAATCCCAGCTACTTGGGAGGCTGAGACAGGAGAACTGCTTGAACCCAGAAGGGAGAGGTTGCTGTGAGTCAAGATCATGCCACTGCACTCCAGCCTGGGCGACAGAGGAAGACTCCGTCTCAAAAAAACAAAACAAAACACTCCATATTTCACTTTCAATACTAGATAGAACCAGGCAGATCAACAATGAAACAACACTTGAACAACATGACAAAGCAACTAGACATAATAGACATGTACAGAACACTCCACCCACAACAAGAAAATACATATTCTCCTTAAACACTCAAAGAAGAAAAGAAAATCTGGAAAATTCATGAATATATGGAAATTGAAACAATCCTAAATAACCAGTGGGTCACAGGAGAAATCACAAGGGAAATTAGAAAATAATTCAAGATGAATGAAAATGAAGGCATGATATGGAATGCAGTTAAAGCAATGCTTAGAATATATAGCTGTAAATGCACATATAGTCATGTATCATTTAACCATGGGAATACATTCCAGAGTGCAGTGGCATGATCATAGCTCACTATAGCCTCAACTTTCCAGGCTCAGGTGATCCTCCCACCTCAGCCTCCCCAGCATCTGGGACTACAGGCACACGCCACCATGCCCAGCTAATTTATTTTTTGAGACAGGGTCTTGCCACATTGCACAGGTTGGTCTCAAGTTTCTAGGCTCAAGTGATCCTCCTGCCTCAGTCTCCCAAAGTGCTGGAATTACAGGCTTGAGCCACCACACCTGGCTGTACAGCATGTTACTCTACTGAGTAGGCAACTGTATTTGTACATCTAAACATAGAGAAAATATAGTAAAAATATGGTATTATAATGTTATGGGCCCACTGTCATATATGTGGGCTTATACAGCGTATGAATACATTAACAAGCAGAAGTAAAAAAACCTACAGAATGGGAGAAAATATTAGTAAATCACTTATCTGATAAAGGACTTAAGAATATGTAAAGTACTTTTACAACTCAATAATAAAAAAGAACCTAAAAGGCAGACAAAGATTCTGTACTGGCATTTCTCCAAAGAAGATAGCCAGGCACGGTGGCTCACGCCTGTAATCCTAGCACTTTGGGAGGCTGAGGTGGGCGGATCACCTGAGGTCAGGAGTTTGAGACCAGCCTGGCCAACATGGTGAAACCCCATCTCTACTAAAAATACAAAAAAATTAGCTGGGCGTGGTGGCGCGTGCCTGTAGTCCCAGCTACTTGGAAGGCTGAGGCAGGAAAATCGCTTGAACATGGAAGGCAGAGGTTCCTGTGAGCCAAGATCATGCCACTGCACCCCAGCTACAGAGAGAAACTCAAAAAAAAAAAAAAAAAAAAGAAAAGTATCTTTCCACATCCAATATGACAAAATAAGAAAAAACAAGAGAAATTTAAAATTTAAAACAAAATTAAAAATAATTTTTTTAATGACATACAAATGGCCAGTAAGCACATGAAAAGGTGCTCAACATCATTAGCCACGGGGAAATGCAAATCGGAACTCCACTGACTCACCCAGGGGAGTTCACCCAGGTGCCAAGATTTAGCCAAGGCTCTAGGTCTTTTATTTGTAATTTTTTTACTGTTGTATTGTTTTATTAGTCTCTGCTTCTCCACTTCTAGCACAGGGCCTTGGTCCACAGTAGGCACTCAATACATACTGAAAGAACAAATGAGTGGAAAAGGAACATGGCAGACAGAATAATTCTCTACAGGCTCTCTGGAGATGAAAAATACGAACCTCAAGTCAATAAAGTCTGTTGTTTACCCACTAGGAGCAGCTCTCACCCAGGAGCCAACATTCAGACAAGACTCCAGGGCTTTGAGGAACGTCTGCCCTAGCACTAAGCAGATCAACATATGGAGGGAACGGCTGTGCCTCTTGGCCTCCCTGGCAAAATCGCTTAAGAGAACCATCCACAGAGAAACGCTGTTTTCCTTTTTGCTGGGCTCAAAAGCTTAAGGGCTGGGTGAAAATCCAGGGCCCTGTGTAACCCACAGCTCAGGACTACTCAGAGACTGCACAGCAGTTCCTGGTGCAGACGAGGCCCCGGAGATGGGTTCCACCCATCTCAGAGAGACTTCCTCTGGAAAGCCTGCTACCTGACAGCAAGTAGAGAGGAGTGGGAGGGTCAGAGGACTGCCTTCTCCCTAACTTACCGTCCAGACACCGGTTGTTGTACTTCTTATATGCGGTGATGGCATCGTCCTTTTTCACAAACACCACCTCTGCTACCCCAGGATGGACCAGTCGAGCTCGCTTGAGGGCCCCACACACACAGAAAAGTTCCTGCACACAAGAGGGGTTGGGATTGGGGAAGGATTTCTCACCGCCTGCCACTCACACACTCTGAAGGCCCTGGGGTGTGGTGGCTCCACTGCAGCTAAATATGCCCCTGTGCCTGAGACTGCAGGGAGGTTCCACGTTAGGTGGTGCTCTTGAGACATCCACAGGCCTCAACACAGCACCAGATGAAGTCAGCAGTGGGAAAGGGGCTGGGTTTACAAGACTTGGATCACCTGGGATCTCCCAGCAAGCCACCACCAAAGTCTTCAGTGCCCACCTCAACAGGGATAAAATAGTTATGAAAATTTTCTCAGAGAGCCCTGTCATGAGAATACATGTATACAAAGAAAGACAGCTGCTAACATGTCACCTGAGAATCTGTTAGAAATACAAATTCTGAAGTTCTACCCAGAGTCCTGGTTTGGCTGGATTGAAGGGTTTCCCCAGACATAAGACTTTGAGTGATAAAACCAGGAGAGTCCCTAGCAAAACTGGGACAGTTGGTCACTCTAAGTCAAACCTGAGTTTGATCCCCCAGGCTTTGCTTCCTATCTGCTATGGGACATCTAGCAAGTTACTTAACTTCTCTAAGCCTGTTTCCTCTTCTGAAAATAAAAAGAACTAGCTTACTTTCGAGGGTTACTGGAAAGCTCAACAGAGATCATTTTTAAGCAGTGCTTTGCACACATCATTGACTCCAATCTCCACCCCATTTTACAGACAAGACAATTAAGGCCAGAGAGGGAGCAGAATGTGAAGACAGACAGAGCCTGACTAGCACTCACGCCATTTCTTCACCTGCAACTGCCTTCACAAGGTTGCTGTGAGGGCCAAAAGAAGGTTTATGAAAAGGTCCTTGACATGATTTGTTTTTAATGGTAAATATCAAAACAAGATGTCCCTCTGCACCTGTGGGAGACTGGTTCCAGAACCACTCACAGATACTAAAATCTGTGGATGCTCAAGTCCCTGCTATAAAATGCTGTAGTATTTACGTATAACCTATGCACATTGTCCACTATACTTTAAATCATCTCTAGATTACTTACAATACCAATGTAAATGCTATATAAATAGTTGTTATACTGTATTTCTAAAATTTGTATTATTTCTCATTATACTGTTATTTTAAAAAATTTGAATATTTTCATTCAGTGGTTGGCTAAATCTGCAGATGTAGAACCGACAGATATGAAGGGCCAACTATAAATAGTAGGTGTAATTCCAATTTTATTTCCATTGTCCTTTTAACATTGCCTATTTGGGTAGAAGAGGAGAGAGGATGATTATTACTGGCAATCTCCCCTGAGCGCTGATCATGACTGGTGTTCAGTTTTCCACCATTATATATCTCCCAGGAGTCTGCCTAAAGTGACTGGCACATAGCAAGTACTCAATAAATGGCAGTCGTTATTACGCTTATAAACAGTTTTAATTCTTTCCTTTTTTTGAGACAGAGTCTCACTCTGTCACCTAGGCGGGAGAGCAATGGTGTCAACCTCCACCTCCTGGGTTCTAAGTGATTCTCCTGCCTCAGCCTCCCGAGTAGCTGGGACTATGGGCACGCACCACCACGCCTGGCTAATTTTTCTATTTTTAGTAGAGATGGGGTTTCGCCATGTTGGCCAAGCTGGTCTCGAACTCCTGACCTCAGGTGATCCACCAGCCTCGGCCTCACAAAGTGCTGGGATTACAGACGTGAGCCACTGCACCCAGCAATCAGCTTTAATTCTTAATGACTTGTCAAGTATTACACAAAACAAGCTACAATTTCCATCCTCATATGCACCATTCACAGCACTGTCCCTGTAAAGGAGAAGGGCGTACGAGGGACCCATTTCACAGCATGTGTGTGTTTCATAATTAAGATTTAACCCAGGCCGGGTGCGGTGGCTCAAGCCTGTAATCCCAGCACTTTGGGAGGCTGAGACGGGCAGATCACGAGGTCAGGAGATCGAGACCATCCTGGCTAACATGGTGAAACCCCGTCTCTACTAAAAAAATACAAAAAACTAGCCGGGCGAGGTGGCGGGCGCCTGTAGTCCCAGCTACTCGGGAGGCTGAGGCAGGAGAATGGCGTAAACCCGGGAGGCGGAGCTTGCAGTGAGCTGAGATCCTGCCACTGCACTCCAGCCTGGGCGACAAAGTGAGACTCTGTCTCCAAAAAAAACCTCAGCTGGGCTGGGCACAGTGGCTCACACCTTTAATACCAGCACTTTGGGAGGCCAAGGCAGGCAGATCATAAGGTCAGGAGTTCAAGACCAGCATAGCAAACATGGTGAAACCCCGTCTCTACTGAAAAATACAAAAATTAGCTGGGTGTGGTGGCACGTGCCTGTAATCCCAGCTACCAGGGAGGCTGAGGCATGAGAATTGCTTGAACCCAGGAGGCGGAAGTTGCAGTGAGCCAAGATTGCACCACTGCACTCCAGCCTGTGCCACAGAGCAAGACTCGTCTTAAAAAACAAACAAAAAAACAAAACAAAACAAAAAAAACCCAAGGCGGGCAGATCATTTGAGGTCAGGAGTTCGAGACCACCCTGGCCAACATGGTGAAACCCTGTCTCTACTAAAAATACAAAAATTAGCCAGGTGTAGTGGCAGGTGCCTCTAATCCCAGTTACTCAGGAGGCTGAGGCAGGAAAATTGCTTGAGCCTGGGAGGCAGAGGTTGCAGTGAGCCGAGATCGCACCATTACACTCTAGCTTAGGTGACAGTGAGACTCTATCTCAAAAACAAAACAAAACAAAACAAAACAAAAAGATTTTAACAAATGTAGTGACCAGTGCAGTCTGTTAGTCTGGGACTCAACTGCAGGGAGAGGCTGGATTCTCCAACTGTATTCATTTTGTGATCTGACAGTTCAAAGGATGCCTGGATTTCTAAACTAATGGCTCTTTTGGCTGCCTGAATGAAAATGATGTTGAAAAAAGTCCTAGCTGCATCCAGAACCCCACTCACAGGCACTTGACAGGTTTTGCCCATGACTGCCATGGGTGGGACAGGATGGACCAGGAAGGTGGATACCACCAGTCCATCTCACCTCTCTCACTTTGGAATCATCTTGTAAAACCTCCAAAGGACACAGAACGTTCCAAAGACTCATAGGAAAACACAACTACTGGATATTGCCCAGTGGGACTAAAGGATCCCATTTAGGACCTATTACATCACAGATATCCCCTGACTCTGACATTCAGGCCAGGCACCTGGCCTTGGTTAGAAGCTGCGCAGAAGAGTGAAGCAGCTGGGCTGACTGCTACTGTTTGAAAGGCCCGATTCCAGGGGTGGCCCTTGGCTGGCATCTGGGAACTCGGATCTCAGAAGGGCTCCTGCCACCCCACAGTTCACTGTGCCTGGACTGTGCAAACAACATGGTTTCTACTCAACAGCTGCTTTTCTTCTGGGAGTCTGGAATTTTGGTACGTGCTACACAAAGAATGCCGAAGTGACCAGTCCCCAATAAAACCTTTGGGCACCGAGTCTTTAATGAACTTCCCTGGTGTCACATGTGTTGTCACAACTTGCTGCGAGTTGCACCCAGCATCCTGTGCAACTCTGCTGGGAGGGGCCTCTGGAGGCTTGTGCCTGGTTTCCCCCCAGCTTCACCCCATGAACCATTTGCTCTGCATCCTTTTGCTGTCATTAGTCTCAGCCCTGAGTGTGACTATATGCTGAGTCTGGTGAGTCCTAGCAGTCATCAAACCTGAGGGTGGGTCTTAAGAGACATTTGCCACAGAGGCGGTTTGAGATTTAAATGTTTGGTAGGTCACAGTACTTACAACAATGTCCTCCTCCGTGACCCGAGGGTGCAGATTATTCACAGTCATCTTGGTGCCTTCCAATGGACTGAGAACAGGCTGTCACAGACAAGAGCGTTACCAGAAGCTGGATAGCTGATAAGCATTCCCACAACAGAAATTCCTCCAGGCACGTGACTAGGAAGGCTCAGAGGAAAGCTCCATGGAGAGTTACCACAACTGGGCCCCCTGAACTTCAGTGTCCACTACACCCCCCACCACTCTATGCTAAAAGCATGGACCCTTTTCCATCTCCCAAATACGCAAGCCTCTTAGGCCCTGAGCCTCTACCTGAAGGCTGCTCATGCTTCCAGACCCACTCAGCTAAAAGAGCCCTTTTTCCCAGATTTCCCAACTGGAATGAGATGCTCTGTCCTCAGCACTCCTAACAGCTTTCTTCTGGGAGAGTCTAACATATCACCAGATACCGTAACCTCTCAGCAGGTCTGCTGTCCCCAGCGGCCTGCAAGGTCTTCGAGAGTAAGAGTCCCTAGGTCTTGGTTTGCTCATCTGTAGAATGGGGGTGGCAATGCCCACCTCACAAAGGTGTTGTGGGGACACAATGAGATACATATAAGCATACAGCCCTCCTGACCCCAACTGCTGTGGTCACCACCGTCACCTCACCTCAGCAGGTGGCAGCTCTTTGGGGGGTTCTTCCTTGTTCACCAGTGTCCGGGACATGTTGGTCAAGGCTTTTGTTCGAACAGAGGAAGGGAGAGCAGGAGCTGTGTACGCGTCATTCTGAACCACTTTGGTAAGAGGGAGGGCCTTGGACATGGAAAGCTTGGAACTACTTAGCCCAGCCTAAACAAAGAGACAGAAAAGAATCTGAGAAGCCAGACCTGGAATGTTCTGAAGAAGCCCCAAGGGGCTGACAACTTGCTGAGAGCATGAACCCTCTACGCCTCCCAGCTCTCCAATTCTATTAGAGGTCTGGAGCCAAAAAAGCTGCCAGCTGCCAGTGACATCCCATAGTGAAGGGGCAGGGGGAGAAAAAAACACACAGCCTGAGCGCGCACTCACAGAAGCCACTCTCCACAGTGCTAGAAGCTCTTGACAGGAAGCTTCCATACAGCCCTGACCTGGAAAATTACCTAAGAGCCACAGACTCACCCATACCACTTAGACTTTCTAAAAATTCTACAATAATGAGGCTGGTCAGAAGGCCAAACGCTTGGCCAGGCATAGTGGATCACACCTGTCATCCCAGCACTTTGGGAGGCTGAGGTGAGAGGACTGCTTGAGGCCAGAAGTTCAAGACCAACCTGGGCAACACAGTGAAACCTCATCTATACAAAAAATGTAAAAGAGCCGCTATGCCTATGGAGTAGCCATGATTTTATTCCTTTGTTTTCTTAATAAAGCTGAAAAATTAAAAGGCCAAAAGGTTGAGGCCAAGTTCATTCCCAGATATGCTTCTATCACAGTGTGCTGATCACCACACTTAAGAAGGCCCAGAACTCAGCTTTTTGGTTCCTCTTCTGGCCATCCAGAGGAACCACACACAGCCTTGGCCTCATCAGCTCCTGGACAGTCAGGGACACACGGGCATTCGGCAGCGCAGATCACCAAAAACAGCCCCTCCCATCTCGATATGGTCCCTTGGAAACAAAACTCCCCTGTATTGTGTCTGAGGAAAAAGGCGCATAAAGCAGAAGTGACGGGAGCCCTGCTGATTTAGGGCAGTGTTTAAAGGCACTGACCCAGGGAGAAGGGAGGAACGCAGCAGCCAGAAAGGCAGATCAGAGAATGGGCAGGGGCAATCCACCACGCTTCTCCAAGTCTGGGAGAAGCAGCGTCACCCCAGGCTGGATTCCACATTCCTCAGGCGGCTTTCTGAGTCTCCAGAGCCAGGACAGCACAGTGACTACACACAGGGCCCTGAGAACCAGACTGCTCAGGCTTATTTTACCTCTCCATGCCTGCTTCCTCATCCATAAACGAGGGTAATCAACAGTACCCATCTCACAGGGTACAAAACGCATTAGTATAAATATGGCATTTATTCAATTAGGGTATCAAATAGGGATAGAGACTCACTGAGCAAGGTGATAGTTCCCTTGATAGCAGACTTGAGCAGTCTAATTACTGGAAAGGCCTGGTCCCTTTGTAAAGAAACAAACTGGCATCATTCAGCTTCACGATGTATCTCTCTTTTTTTTTTTTTGACACGGAGTCTCACCCTGTCACCCAGGCTGGAGTGCAGTGGTGCAATCTTGGCTCACTGCAACCTCCATCTCAGGGTTCAAACAATTCTCCTGCCTCAGCCTCCCGAGTAGCTGGGATTACAGGCACGCAGCACCATGTCCAGCTAATTTTTGTATTTTTAGTAGAGACAGCGTTTCACCATGTTGCCAGGCTGGTCTCGAACTCCTGACCTCAGGTAATCTGCCCACCTCGGCCTCCCAAAGTGCTCGGATTACAGGCGTGAGCCACCGCGCACAGCCAGCTTCATGTTTCTCTCTTTTTTTTTTTTTCCAGATGGAGTCTCGCTCTGCCACCCAGGCTGGAGTGCTGTGGCGTGATATCGGCTCACTGCAAGCTCTGCCTCCCAGGTTCACGCCATTCTCCTGCCTCAGCCTTCCGAGTAGCTGGGACTACAGGTGCCCACCACCATGCCCGGATAATTTTTTTGTGTTTTTTAGTAGAGACGGGGTTTCATCGTGTTAGCCAGGATGGTCTTGGTCTCCTGACCTTGTGATCTGCCCACCTCTGCCTCCCAAAGTGCTGGGATTACACGCGTGAGCCACTGCGCTCGGCCCATGTTTCTCTTAATTACTAACCAGGAGTCTGGTCCACATACTCCAGACAGTAACCAAAACTGAGTCTTTGAGCTTCTGAAGGAAAAACAAAAGAGGTGTCTGCCATAAGGACCCACCTGGGCAGCCCACTGGCCTCCCTGTCTGACACTTGGCTGTACTACTGAGCTAAGCAGCATGGACCTCCCTGATGCTCCCAGATGCTGTTTTCTTTCCTTCTCTGCATGATGTCTGATCAACACTCTAGCCCAGCAAGCTTTCCCTGCATGCAGGCTGCACCTGGCAGAGCCCACAGATCAGGTGAGATGTATTCCTGCTAATGTCAACCAAGGGAATCCAGACTCCAAGAGCAGCGCCCGAGCTGCTGACCATAGAGGGTCACAGAGCATGCAGAACGACCAGCCACCAAGGAAAGAACACAGACTCCCCACTGTGGGATCACTCACATTTTCCCTATAGTGTCTCAAACATAGCACCTGGGAGCTGCAGTCCTGCACTTCACTTGCTGTGGGACCTTGAACAAATCAGGAGGCACCCCAGTGTCTCAGCATTTATAAAACTAAGGGGTTGGACTAACTCCAGCTCTGAAAATCTTACGGCCCAAAGGAAGAAATATTTCTGCATTGAAAGGCTCTATTCACACGGGGCGCAGTGGCTCACCCTGTAATCCCAGTACTTTGGGAGGCTGACGCAGGCAGATCACTTGAGGTCAGGAGTTCCAGACCAGCCTGGCCAACATGGTGAAACCTCATCTCTACTAAAAACACAAAAATTAGCTGGGCGTGGTGGCAGGCGCTTGTAATCCCAGCTACTAGGGAGGCTGAGGCAGGAGAATAGCTTGAACCCGGGAGGCGGAGGTTGCAGTGAGCTGAGATTGTGCCACTGCCCTCCAGCAGCCTTGGGGACAAGAGCAAGACTTCGTCTCAAAAAAACAAAAAAAAAAACAGGCTCTATTCACCACAACCTCTCCCACCTGTCTGATCAGACATGCAGCGTAAGAAAACATGAAATGCCATACCATGTGGTGAAGAAAGCCGCCGGAGGCTGCAAACTTCATCTGTTTAGTAGGAACGGAAGCTATACCATCATCATCTTCATCCAGGTCATATAAATTCTGAGAATATAACATAAAGAAATATAAGCAAATGTGGCATGTGTGCCCTCAACAGACATCTAGAACAGGCATGGCAAGGAAATGGCTGCTGGAGAGAGAAAGGGACCAAAGTAGAAGTGGGCACAGGGGTGATGGTGCCTGGAAAGACTGGGGCACAAGTCCTGACAGGCGAACTCCCTGTCAACAAGGGCCCAGTGAAAGTCCTACAACTTCCAGATACATTCAGAAGTCCCTTTTTCCCAGTGGGCACTATCTACGAAGAGTTCCTAAAATGTTCCTTTATATCCTTTGGCTTGGAAAGTCCATCCTTGTTAATACGACCTACAGAAATAAATCCAAACCCTAGTAAGAACTTTATCTACAAAGATGTTCATAGCAGAAGGATTTCTAACAGTGAAAATGACAGGAAAATGGTTTAAATAAAACTGGAATGCCAACTATATGGATTTTGTAATTACTAAAACGTTTACAGTAAATGTGAAATGTCGCAGAAAAATGCTTGAGTTACAAAGTGAAAAAAGAATGATAGAAAATTGGATAAGAATATAACCCTGGCTGGGCGCAGTGGCTCACGCCTGTAATCCCAGCACTTTGGGAGGCCGAGGAGAGCGGATCACGAGGTCAGCAGATCGAGACCATCCTGGCTAACACGGTGAAACCCCGTCTCTACTAAAAATTAAAAAAAAAAAAATTAGCCAGGCGCGGTGGTGGGCACCTGCAGTCCCAGCTACTCAGGAGGCTGAGGCAGGAGAATGGTGTGAACCTGTGAGGCGGAGCTTGCAGTGAGCCGAGATGGCGCCACTGCACTCTAGCCTGGGTGACAGAGCGAGACTCGGCCTCAAAAAAAAAAAAAGAAAAGAAAAGAACCACAACCACAACTATGAGTTAAGTAAAAAACAGACTGGGGCTGGGCACGGTGGCTCACACCTGTAATCCCAGCACTTTGCGAGGCCAAGGCAGGCAGATTACCTGAGGTCAGGAGTTTGAGACCAGCCTGACCAACATGGAGAAACCCCATCTCTACTAAAAATACAAAATTAGCCAGGCGTGGTGGCGCATGCCTGGAATCCCAGCTACTTGGGAGGCAGAGGCAGGAGGATCACTCGAACCCGGGAGGCCTGGAGGTTGTGGTGAGCTGAGATTGCGCCACTGTACTCCAGCCTGGGCAACAAGAGCGAAACTCTGTCTCAAAAAAACAAAAAACAAAAAAACAGGTTGGGCATGGTGGCTCACACCTGTGCCTGTAACCCCAGCACTTTGGGAGGCCGAGGCAGGAGGATCGACTGAACCCAGGAGTTGGAGACCAGCCTGGGCAACATGGCAAGACTCTATCTCTACAAAAATTAGCCAGATGTGGTGGTATGCACCTGTGATCCCAGCTACTCAGGAGGCTGAGGTGGGAGGATCATTTGAGCCCAGAAAGTCAAGGCTGCAGTGAGCCATGACTGCACCACTGCACTCCACCCTGGGGGACAGAGTGAGACCCTGTCAAAAAAAAAAAAAAAAAAAAAAGGGGGGGGGTGGGGGGACATGTAAGGAACTATGGCAAAATTTCAACAGTGATTGGCTTTGGATAATAGGAACTTGAGGGACTTCTTGGCAAGTTTTCTATATTAAGCACATAGAACTTTTATTTTAAAAAAAAATTAACAACAAAAAAAATTTTATTAGCCTCTCTGTCCCCTATGCCTCCCTTCCTCTATTAAGAATCTATTAAGAAGTCGCTTCTTGGCTGGGTGCGGTGGCTTATGCCTGTAATCCCAGCACTTTGGGAAGCTGAGGTGGGCGGATCACAAGGTCAAGAGATTGAGACCAGCCTGGCGAACACTGTGAAACCCCATCTCTACTAAAAATACAAAAATTAGTGGGGTGTGGTGGTGCACGCCTGTAGTCCCAGATACTCAGGAGGCTGAGGCAGGAGGATCAATTGAACCTGGGAGGCAGAGGTTGTAGTGAGCCGAGATTACGCCACTGCACTCCAGCCTGGCGACAGAGCGAGACTCCGTCTCAAAAAAAAAAAAAGAAGTTTCTTCTTTAAATTGCAAAAAGTTCACTGTAACCCTGCCTCCAGTACTACCAACTGGGAACCTTGGGAGCAAGCCTCAGTCCATGCACCCAAGTAGGCCTCATTAAAAAACATGTGCACGCCTACATGTTCACTATGTACACACACACTCTCTCTCTCACTCACTCTACCTGTTTGGCCTGGTGGTTATTGACAACATTGATTCTCATTCCAGCAGGATGGGGATGAAGTGGTGCCATGGCTTTCTGCTGTGGAACCTGGAAACACTCAGTGGTCAGAATTCACCCCACAGGGTCCACATGCATTCTCTAGAAGGAGGGGGTTACTGAACTTGATACATGGTGCGCATGCAGCTTTGGTCTTTGGTAAAAGGCACTACAGAGGGCCTTATCCCCCACAGTAGGAAGTAAAAGAATCATCATCAACCCAGAGACCACATGGTATGCACATGTAGGGCTTAACGGACTTGGCTCACTAAATGTTTGCTGCGGCCGCTGCTGTTCCTATTACCAAAGCTGCTATGAAGGTTAAACGACATTGTTTCCTTTCCCTCTGTGGTGGCAGCTGTGAAGGGTGGCCAGTGCCCTGGACTCAGGGCAAATCCCACTGGGCCTGGGGGTGGAGTGAGGACTGTAAGATCATGTATGTTAAGTGCTTGCCACATGGCATGTGCTCAATAAATCTTTTGTCCTTTCCTCTCTCTTCCACCACTATCTCACTTGGGAAAGTCACTAAATTTCTATGGGCCTCCTCTTTCTTTTGTACAGAACTGAGATAATACCCTTCCTTCCTTGTATAGTTCCTTGGCTATAACGTACTTAAAGCCCCTGTAAGGAGCAAAGTGCTATACCAACACTTGAGAGGATAGTAGTTTTGCCCAATCACTCCTGGCACCTTGCCTCTAAATCTACCTTTGTTACTAGCTTTCTGGGAATTCATGACAAAAGCCACAACTTACCTGGATGGTTTTGGTGAGTTTCAGAGCAGGGGTCACTGTCCCCACAGGTGGGTTTATGAAGGCAGCAGGGGAACTCCTCTTCAAGCTAATCTTCTCCCGGGCATCAGCGACCTGGCGGGGCTTCTGGGGCGCCGTGGTCTGCTGCTTGCGAGAGTTCAACATCTCTCTGGCATCCTGCACTTTCCCTTTGATCCGAAATCGGGCATCTTTCTGCAAAAGCTTCTCCCGGGCATCCTTGACTCCCAGTTTGAGCCGGGCATCTGAGAGGCCAATCTTTTGCCGGGCATCAAATCTCTGCTGGAAAGTGGCTGTGCGTGTTGACTGGCTGAGAAGGCCTTGCTGGATCCCAACTCGAGATCGGACACCTCCAACCCCCGGTCTGGCATTAAGCCTGTAAATACAAATTGCAATCAATATTAAGTGGATCTGGATATCAACAGCAGTCTATGAAAGTGGAACTGTGGTAACACTGGGGACAGAGGAGGTCCTGGAGAATCAGAAAGCAGTTCCTTGCCTGTGCCTGAGTAAATAATTATGCTTACATGATGACTCCTTTTCTGGTTTCATGATGGCTTTTAACTTTGCATTTTAAGCAAAATTAAGAGGGAGGGGCTGGCAAGTTTTATCACTAGCTAAGACTGTTTCGCTTCCTAGACCACCTGTCTTGAGACACCAACATGGACAATAACTTCCCAACAATGCCAGTCAAATAAAATAAACATCCACCAAATATAATCCCACTCATCTGAAGAGTAACTTTAGTTTCCAAAGCCCATCCCCATCCATGTTCTCACTCAGCCCTCTCAGCACCCTGAGAAGTACTTACTATGCCCACTTCACAGTGGGAGAAGTAGGTTTGGAGAGGCTCAATGACTAACAAAGAGTGTCTTTAAGGAAGGCAGACACCATTTACTGGGCTAGGACCAAGAGAGCAAACATGTGGGTCTGGCTTAGAGCTAGAGGAAAACAGAAAACACAAAGACTTGGTAGGAAAAAAACATAAAGTTGCAATAGCAAAAATATCAAATACAGAAACCACTGAAATTGGAAATGATGGGTTCAGGGTTCACTGTTTGAGTAATGGGTACACTAGAAGCCTAATCCTCACCAGTATGCAATATAATCCATGGAACAAACATGTACATGCACTTCCTGAATTTAAAATAAAATATATTTTTTTAATTGGAAATGAATGAAACTCCATAAACAGGCCCTGGTCTCTTTCTTGGGTTCCTCTGTTGGCCTACAATGGCTTCAAAGTGAACAGACGGCCCTCCCCAGTACAGCACTGGAGATCCTCCCCAAGGTCTTTGGGCTTCTTCTGTCACCTGCCACTCTCAGGCCTCTCTACAGTAGCTACCATCAACGGCCACTCCTGTGGCAGAAGCTCCACCTGGGGACTCCTATGTCAAGGTGTGCTCTTTGGAAAATCCTCCCCGATTTCTCCAGACCAGCTCTTCTCTGTGCCTATTTTTACACATGCTTGTTTCCTTTTTTCTCTCCCTACCTGGGTGGGGCTGGGAGAATGGGGTTCATTCCTTTTGCAGGGCCCAGCACCTCCTAAGCAGCATTGAGCCCTGGCTGAGTGTCAGAAACTCCGGTGGCGCTTCTTAAATACGGAGCTATCCAGATCCCACCCTAGATACTGAATCCAAAATCTGGGGGGAAGCCTGGTCATCTGCATTTCTAACTCCATGGGTGATTCTGGAGAAGAGCCATGTTGAGGATCTCTGACCTGGTGTTAGAGGGTAAACTGCTGCATAAGCGAGTTCCTATACTGCCTCCCACTTCACTGCCTGGACCTCCCAGGAGGCATCTCTCATACTGGGCCAGTCACTGGCACTCTCCCACTGCTGCATTCAAGTGGCTGGAGTGAAGACTGGCTGTCAGTTCCTTTGCTAATAAATACCAGAAGTATAGCCAAAGGTGAGCCTACCTGGTACCAATAAAAGCAAACCTGGACCTTCATCTTGTTATACCTCAAATAATGGAAAAACACCCACTGCCTCCAATATGCCAGTACCAGACCTACGGTGGCAATACAGACTGAACCTGTGTCCCCCCAAAATTCCTCTGTTGAAACCTAATCTGCAATGTGATGGTGGTAGGAGGTGGGGGCCTTTGGGAAGTGATTAAGTCATGAGGACAGAGACTTCATGAATGGGATTAGTGCCCTTTATAAGGAAGAAGCCCCAGAAAGCTCCCTGGCCCCTTCCACCATGTGAGGACTCAGCAAAAAGACCATCTAGAACCAGGAAGCAGGCAGGCCCTCATCAGACATGGAATCCGCCAGCATCCTGATCCCAGACGTCCCAGACTCTCTGTGAGAAGGAAGTTTCTGTTTTTTCTGTGTGTGTGTGTTTTTTTGTTGTTGTTGTTGTTTTTTTCTGAGACTCCTCTTGCTCTGTTGCCCAGGCTGGGGTGTAGTGGCGCTATCTCGGCTCACTGCAAGCTCCGCCTCCCGGGTTCACGCCATTCTCCTGCCTCAGCCTCCCGAGTAGCTGGGACTACAGGCGCCCGCCACCATGCCCGGCTAATTTTTCATATTTTTAGTAGAGACGGGGTTTCATCGTGTTAGCCAGGATGGTCTTGATCTCCTGATCTCATGATCTGCCCGTCTTGGCCTCCCAAAGTGCTAGGATTACAGGAGTGAGCCACTGCGCCCGGCAGTTTCTGTTTTCTATAAGCTACCCAGCTTATGGTGTTTTCTTATAGCAGCCTAAATGGACTAAAACAGGCAGTGATGCATGCCATCATTTTTCTCTTTGGAAAGTGGCAAATTAAGATTTAAAGATTTTCCAGTGAGTTCTGGGTAGAAGGGTCATTTATACAGTTAATCAGATAAGGCTTAAGGTTTACTTGCCCATCCCTGCCCTATTTTTTATTTATTTATTTATTTTATTTTTTGAGACGGAGTCTAGCGCTGTCGCTCAAGCTGCAGTGCAGTGGTGCGATCTCAGCTCACTGCAAGCTCCGCCTCCCGGGTTCACGCCATCCTCCTGCCTCAGCCTCCTGAGTAGCTGGGACTACAGGCGCCCGCCACCGCGCCTGGCTAATTTTTTGTATTTTTAGTAGAGACGGGGTTTCACCGTGGTCTCGATCTCCTGACCTTGTGATCCGCCCGCCTCGGCCTCCCAAAGTGCTGGGATTACAGGCGTGAGCCACTGTGCCCGGCCCTGCCCTATTTTTTAATGTGAGGACTCTGGGAGATGGAGGCACTAGAGAAAGCAGGGCCAAAGGAAGGGGGTGTTCAGGGGGCCGGTATGCATGATTAGAAAGAAATGGTTGTATGTGGTAGATGGCATCCACCCTCCCTAGGACTGGGCTATCCTAGGCTTTGTGTTCCATGGCCTGCAAAGTCATGGACAAACTGGGGCTATCCTTTGGGGTAACCTCAGAAACCTGCAGCTAGGCCAGGTGCAGTGACTCACACCTGTAATCCCAGCACTTTGGGAGGCCAAGGCAGGTGGATCACTCGAGGTCAGGTGTTCAAGACCAGCCTGGCCAACATGGTGAAACCCCGTCTCTACTAAAAATGCAAAAATCAGCCAGATGTGGTGGCACGCACCTGTAATCCCAGCTACTCGGAAGGCTGAGGCAGGAGAATCGCCTGAACCCAGGTGATGGAGGTTACAGTAAGTCAAGATTACACCACTGCACTCCAGCCTGGGCGACAGAGCAAGACTGTTTCAAAAAAAATAAAGGACACGATCAATGAAAACTTTTGAGTATTACTCACTACAGGTTGACAATTTTTGGCACAGACTTTTTTTTTTTTTTTTTTTAAGAGACAAGGCTGGGCACAATGGCTCATGCCTGTAATCTCAGCACTTTGGGAGGTCAAAGTAGGAGGATGGCTTGAGCCCAGGAGATCAAGAATAGCATGGGCAACATAGCCGGACTCCCTGGGCATGGTGGCTCACACCTGTAATCTCAGCACTTTGGAAGGCTGAGGCAGGACGACGGCTTGAGCCCAGGAGTTCAGGACCAGCCTGGGCAACAAAGTGAGACTCCATCTCTATAAAAATGAAAGCAGAGGGCCGGGTGCGGTGGCTCACGCCTGTAATCCCAGCACTTTGGGAGGCCGAGGCGGGCAGATCATGAGGTCAGGAGATCGAGACCATCCTGGCTAACATGGTGAAACCCCGCCTCTACTAAAAATACAAAAAAAAAAAAAAATTAGCCGGGTGCGGTGGCGGGTGCCTGTAGTCCCAGCTACTCGGGAGGCTGAGGCAGGAGAACGGTGTGAACCTAGGAGGCGGCACTTGCAGTGAACCGAAATCGCACCACTGTACTCCAGCCTGGGCGACAGAGCAAGACTCTGTCTCACCAAAAAAAAAAAAAAAAAAAAAAAAAAATTGAAAGGACAGAATCTCATTCGGTTGCCCAGGCTGGAGTGCAGTGATCACAGCTTACTTCAGCCTTGACCTCCTGCCTCAGCCTTCTAAGTCTGGAGCCACCATGCTCAGCTTTAGACATCCTTTAAATGTTACAACCCCATGAATCAGGTTATTGTTCACATTCTATCAATGAGGAAACTCAGAACCAAGGAGATTAACTATCCCAAGAGCTACTAACGGGTGAGGAATGGGTTTGAACTTCACTGTGCCTGGTTCAAGCATCAATTAAATAAGCATGGGTTAAAAGTAAACATCAAAACTGGAAGAGTTACGAAAAAACTTTAAAAAATAAAAAAGGCTGGGAGCAGTAGCTCATGCCTGTAATCCTGACACTTTGGGAGGCCAAGGCAGACAGACTGCTTGAGCCCAGGTGTTCGAGACCAGCCTAGGCAACATGGCAAAACCCTGTCTCTACAAAAGATACAAAAAAATTAGCTGCAAGTGTTGATGCACACCTGTAGTCACAGCTACTCAGGAGGCCAAGGCAGGAGGATCAACTAAGCCCAGGAGGTCCAGGCTGCAGTGAGCCAAGATCACGCCACTGGACTCCAGTCTGCGTGACAGAACAAGACCCTATCTCAAAAATAAAAACAAAATAAACAAAAACAAACAAAAACAAAAAACAAAACCAAAAACCACCACCAAAACAAAAAGAAACAATCTTCCTTATTAGTGTCTGGTAATTCAGTTTCAATATGTTGTTAAACCCTTAAAAATTTACACATATATAAAGGAAGGATGAACACTGTCCCCAGGCTGAAGAAATATTAGGATTCCGGTCATGCCCAGGGATACAGAGCACTCTCTAGTGACCAAAAGGTGAGCACAAGCAGCGAGGCAAGCGGGCAATGCACGCACTGAGAACTCACACAGCACAGTGCCTGCCTGGCAGGGAGGACCACCAAGATGCTTTGTGCTGGCATTTTTATCTATTTGAACAGCCTAACAGGCACATTTGTGGGTGGGAGGTAACGGTAGTTGAGGATGTAGTAGGAGCTCCTCACGGTGGGAAGGAGTAAGCTATTTCCCCTCAATCTGATGCACTCAGTTCCCTGGTTCCACCAGTGCTTTCAACTTCTTTCGTGAACAGCTTGAGGGGGCTTCAGTGTTCAGGCTTTTTATAATCACAGCTGCTCTTCCTGCATGAAAAGACAGCTATTCATCCCAGCAGGCAGCCGTACTGGTTTCAGGCAGGCATTAGTCATCGGAAATTTTTCAAATCAACACTCCTGCTAGGGGTAGGTCTCTAAAACATAGACTCAATTATGTTACCCTTCCGCTTCTAGAACTGCTGAGGGCTCCTTAACAAAGCCCAACCCCTGGGGGGAGCCTCGGGTCTGGCTCCAGCTTATGGCTGCAGCCTCACTCCCCACAGTAGTGACTACTGACGTTCCCAAAACACATCCTGCACTTTTATCCTCAGTAAATGTTTGGGAGGGGGAAGGAGGAAGGTTTTGAGTGAGTCTCGTAACGCCCCATATCCATCGCACTGAAACTACAGCTCTGCAACTGCTTCCAGGCCTTCAGCAGGTATTCCGCGAGGTCCTGGCAAGAGTGCTGCTGGCAGGTGAGAAGGCAAACACTCCCTGGACCCCAAATTCTCTCCCCTATATCCCCAACGGGAACCTGGCATACATGTGATGACCAGCAGGGAGGGTCTGTCTGGGCTATAGGAATATCTCACCCTCCTGGCTCTGTCTGGGGAGGGCAGGGCTACAGCCCGCTCAGGACAGATGTCCAGTCCAAAGGATTCAGGCCCATGAAGTGGGGCCCTGGATTATTATAAAGTAGATTTTAACCCACGGGTTTCAAATCCTCTGGGTTACGGGAGGCGGAGGTTGCTGTGAGCCAAGATCGCACCAATGCACTCCAGTCTGGGCCACAGCGCAAGACTCTGTCTTAAACAAACAAACAAACAAAAAAAACTTCTGGGTTAGGGGATGTATGTGTTTAGGTCATTTTTATAGAGAGAAAACAGCTTAATTCTAACTATGACTGAGGGTCAACTCTGAATTAGGTGTTTTAGAAACACAAAGAAAAGGCCGGACACAGTGCCTCCTCACGCCTGTAATCCCAGCACTTTGGGAAGCCGAGGTGGGCGGATCACGAGGTCAGGAGATCGAGATCATCCTGGCTAACACGGTGAAAACCCGTCTCTACTAAAAACACACAAAAAAAAATTAGCTGGGAGTAGAGGTGGGCGCCTGTAGTCCCAGCTACTTGGGAGGCTGAGGCAGGAGAATGGCATGAACCTGGGAGGCGGAGCTTGCAGTGAGCGGAGATCGTGCCACTGCACTCCAGCCTGGGGGACAGAGAGAGACTCCGTTTCAAAAAAAAAAAAAAAGCAGCACAAAGAAAAACAAGACACTAAAATACTTTCCCCTGCTGGGCGCACTAGCTCACGCCTTTAATCCCAGTACCTTGGGAGGCCAAGGCGGGCGCATCACCTGAGGTCAGGAGTTTGAGACCAGCCTGACCAACACAATGAAACCCTGTCTCTACTAAAAATACAAAAAATTAGCCAGGCGTAGTGGCGCACACCTGTAGTCTCAGCTATTCAGGAGGATGAGGCAGGAGAATCGCTTGAACCCAGGAGGCGGAGGTTTCAGTGAGCTGAGATTGCACCATTGTACTCCAGCCTGGGCAGCAAGAGCAAAACTCTGTCTCAAAAATAAATAAAATAAAATAAAATACTATCCCCTTACCCAAGAGTCTTGTGCAGATGTTTCATTTTAAAACATAATTCTTTGCCTAGAGTTATGTAATAACCCATTTCCTCCCTTTTGTGTTTAGGTTTATATTTCCTTTATCTTATTTCAACAAGGAAACAAGCGGTCAGCACCAGGATCAGAGTCCTGAGCTGAACTGCAAAGTTTACAATCCACCCTGTCCCCCCACAACCTCCCACTTCCAGCTCCAAGGACTCCCCAGATGAGGCATCTGGCCCAGAGAGCTGCTTAACTCTAGCCTCCAGCACACTCAAGGCTGCCACACTGAACTGCTTGGAGGCAGCAGACAGCAAGCTATTCACTGAGGGTTAAACTCATCAAACTAACAAGAGGGGACATGTCAACTGACTTAACTGGGGATGCCCTCATATCTAAAGGAAGAAACTGCTGGGCACAGTGGCTCAGGCCTGTAATCCCAGCACTCTGTGAGGTAGAGGCAGGAGGACTGCTTGAGTCCAGCAGTTCGAAACCAGCCCGGGCAACATGGCGAGACCTCGTCTCTACAGAAAATACAAAAATAATTAGCCAGGCATGATAGCATCTGCCTGTGGTCCCAGTTACTTGGTAGGCTGAGGCAGGAAGAATGCTTAAGCCCAGGAGGCAGAGGTTGCAGTGAGCCGTGATCTTGCCACTGCACTCCAGCCTGGACAACAGAGCAAGACCCTGTCTCAAATAAATAAAGGAAGAAACCAACATGAGGGGCAGGCCAGCACTGCACCTGGTGCCTAATGCTATCCTGAGGAGACTCTCTACGGATCTTTCGCAACTAAGGTCACTGGAGATGTGCTGTGGTAAGGAAAGACAGCCTCTCACCATGGAAGAAGGTATCACTCAAAACGACCCCCTTCTGGGTCAATCATTTCCCATTAGTCAAGGAATCTTTTACTAATTAATTGGAGGCCTAGGTAATAATAATGGTAATGACTCTTCTCTTTCCTTTTTAAAGAGATGAGGTCTTGCTCTGTCAACCAGGCTGGGGTGCAGTGGTGCAAGCATGGGTCACTGCAGCCTTGAACTCCTGGGCTCAGGCAATCCTCCTGCCTTAGCCTCCCTCACAGCGGCAGTTACAGGCACGAGCCACCACTGCATCCAGCTATGACCCTTTTCTTGACTCAAAAGGTGTGAAGAACACAAAACAGAACGGCTGCTTTTGAGAACAAGCACATTCCACAAATGTGATCCTTGGGATCACAGGAAACAAAGTGAGCAGAGTGGTGGGGAAAGAGGTTATTTACACTTCCTCAAGCTGGATCTTTGGCTATTTCTACCAAGAGGAAAAAAGCTTTCTTAAACAACAAAATTCTTCCTGGAACATCCATGCAACATTAAAACCACAGTTCCAAGTATGCAGATTTCTTCTAGGCAGTATGTAAAATAGAATATATGGCCGGGCGCACTGGCTCACACCTGTAATCCCAGCACTTTGGGAGGCTGACGGGGGTGGATCATTTGAGATCAGGAATTCAAGACCAGCGTGACCAACATGGTGAAACCTCGTCTCTACTAAAAATACAAAAAATTAACCAGGCATGGTGGTGCATGCCTATGGTCCCAGATACTTGGGAGGCTGAGGCAGGAGAATCGCTTGAACCCGGAAGCCAGAGGTTGCAGTGAGCTGAGATCATGTCACTGCACTCCAGCCTGGGCAACAGAGCGAAGCTCCAACTCAAAAAATATAAAGACATAAAATAAAAATAAACTTACTGCAGGAAATGACATCTGTTCATTGAATTTGTTCAGATCCTTCACATTATCTTAACAGGGACCCCTGGATCTAGTTTTTCTTTGTTGGCTGTGCAAGTGAGATAAAAATGGAGTTTCCAGAAGATTTAACTCAAACCCAGCATGCACTCCAGGTTCTCCCACACTAGTCTCTCTGCCTGCACTCTTTGGCCCAATCCAATCCTCACATAATGACAAAGCAATATTCTCGTGCTAAAACTTGAATCACGTTACTCCTTAAGAAGCCTTCAATGACAATAACGAAAACTAACATCTATCAAGCACTTAAGTGCCCGTTGTCAGAAACTTTTCAATGCATTTTAGGTATATTAATTCACTCGATCCTGACAATAACCTAATAAAGTAGACATTACTCATGTTTTATAGATAAGTAAAGAGAGCAAGGCATGGTTAAGTAACTTGCAGAGGGTTCTACGGAAAGTGGGAGAAGCCGGGATTGGAACCCTGACGGTGACTCCAGAGTCCCAGTGCTCACCTATGCTCCAGGGGCACTGTGTGCTTCTATTCCTTTAAGGAAAGGTTCAAGATAATTACCAGCCTTTGCTGAACACTTGCCACATGGCACAAACTTTAAAACATACCTTCTGGCGGGCCGTGGTGGCTCATGCCTGTAATCCCAGGACTTTCGGAGGCCGAGGGGGGTGGATCACCTGAGGTGAGGAGTTCCAGACCAGCCTGGCCAACATGGTGAAACCCCATCTCTACTTAAAATACAAAAATTAGACAGGTGTGGTGTTAGGCACCTGTAATCCCAGCTACTTGGGAGGCTGAGGCAGCAGAATCGCTTAAACCCGGAAGGCAGAGGTTGCAGTGTGCCAAGGCTGTGCCACTGCACTCCAACCTGGACAATACAGTGAGACTCCATCTCAAAACAAAAACAAAAAAAACCCGGCCGGGTGCAGAGGCTCAAGCCTGTAATCCCAGCACTTTGGGAGGCCGAGACGGGCGGATCACGAGGTCAGGAGATCAGGACCATCCTGGCTAACACGGTGAAACCCCATCTCTACTAAAAAATACAAAAAATTAGACGGGCGAGGTGGCGGGTGCCTGTAGTCCCAGTTATTGGGGAGGCTGAGGCAGGAGAATGGCGTAAACCCGGGAGGCGGAGCTTGCAGTGAGCTGAGATCCGGCCACTGCACTCCAGCCCAGTGGACAGAGCGAGACTCCGTCTCAAACAAAAAACAAAAAAAAAAACAAAAAAAATCTTTCTCACATTTAATTCCTTCAACCAGGAATCACCATTACAAATGAGGAAACTGCCTAGTTTAGAAGTCCCCTGGCCAGGGAAACAGAACCCAACTGTTTCACGTGCCAGGTGTATCCAACTGCAAGGCCCCTGTTCCTGTGGATCCACACATACCCCCCACCCCATTCCTGCAGCCCCACCTACTGCCCAACACAAAACTCTGCACACACTAAAGCCAAAACCGTACAGATCAAATAGACTACAGTGCGGTCCACCTGTAGTCAGAAACTGGGGGAGTGACCACAGAGAGAGAAGAACCTGGTGTCGATCATTCTGTCGTTTCCAAAGGAACCTACAAAACCTGGATGGATTTAGAAGTGGCCAGAGGAGCCAGCGCCAACTTCACATCAGACACTAGGCGGAGATGTGACAGAGCTTTCGCAGTCAGTAGCTGAGGAAACAAATACTAATGCATGCCCGTTATGAACCAGAAGCCAGGTAAGTGCTGGCTGCGAATTACCAGGTGGTGGTGGCAGTTGTAGTTGATACAAGTGTCCAGGATGGGGAAGGAGGTGAGGGATACATTTCAGACATCAAGAGAAAAACCTAGCCACAGGCACACGGGTGATATGAATAAACATCCGCTGAATGGCCGGGCCTGTGGCTCATGCCTGTAATCCCAGCACTTTAGGAGGCCGAGGCGGGTAGATCACATGAGGTCAGGAGTTCGAAACCAGCATGACCAACATAGTGAAACCTCCGTCTCTACTAAAAATACAAAAATTAGCCAGGCGTGGTGGTGCACACCTGTAGTCCCAGTTACTCGGGACGCTGAGGCAGGAGAATCGCTAGAACCGGGGAGGCGGAGGTTACAGTGAGCCGAGACCGCACCACTGCACTCCAGCCTGGGCGACGGAGCAACACTCCGTCTCAAAAAATAAATAAAAATAAACATCTGCTGAGAAAACATATGTCTGAGAAAACAGTATCTAACATATTTACATCCTGGCTATTTACAAAGACACTTAAACTTAATGCGTGTTGGGAAACTATTGGGCAAAGTTCTCACTTCTTCATACAGGTGAACTCAGCTCACAAAGACTTGAAATGACTAATAACATTTAACTGTCATGGGGAAGTTTGGGAGACATGACTGCAAATCACCTCCATGGCTCCTCAACCAGCTCAAGCACTTTCTTCTCCCTAAGGAAATAACCAATCTCCAGCCCAGCCCACTTGTTTTTCAAGCCCATGCAGGAGGCCAACTCAGCCAGCAATTAAATCGCACTCAGCCCCGCCGCTCAGTTCTCCGAGGTCTCGGGCAAGTCACTCTACCACTCCCAGCCTCAAGTTCCCCATCAGTAAAAGTGGAGTAACATGAATTGCTAGCAGACAACAGGACCGTGAAAGATCAAACGAGGCATCGTTTATACGAACAGGCTTAGAAAACTTAAGACGCCGCACAAAGGGAGGCGAGTGTTAACAGAGGCCGCGTGGACGGGGATTTGGACTTGCGCCTCAGCTTCGGCCGTCGGAGCAAGTCACTTCCCTGCTGCTAAACTTCGGTTGCCTCAACTATAAGATAGGTGGAGACCAAGCAGCCCCGAGATCACGGAGCGGGGCCCAAATGCCAGTCCAGACAGGCCAGGGGGCTGCACCGCCAAGACTCCCGGACCCCGGAACGCGGGGGCCCTAGGGTGCAGCCCCTCAGGTCCACGAGGCGGCACTCTGTCCCGCCGCGGCCCCGTCGGCCTCCCAGGCCCGCCGGAGGGACTGCGCCTCGGCCAGTGGGCGGGCGGTCGGGGCCGCTGCGGCGACGGCGGCGGCCCGGCCAATGAGGAGCGCGGCTGCTGTTGGGGGCGGGCGCACCCGGTCCTCCGCGTCGCGCCGGGCCGCTCCCTCCCCCGCCTCGAGCTCCACTATGCCGCGGACCCGAAACCCCGAAGAAAAGAAAGGTCTCTCACCGTCCTTTCGCCACCGCCCCGCGCTTCCTGATGAGTTCGTCCAGGGAGATGTCCGCCATCTTGCTCCGCCGAGCGAGCCGAAAGCTGCCGAGACACCCCCAGCCCGCGAGCCCGCCCCTTCGGCCGCTACAGAGCGACGAACTACTTCCGACGTCCGCCGACCAACTCTCGCGACAGCCAGCTAAACGCAAGCAAGAACCGGAAGGGGCGGGGACGCTCCCCGTGAGCCTTCGCGGAGCTGGCTGCTCATCTGCATACAGAAGGTCGACATATTATGAATTATTTATTCTCCCCGACGAAAAAACATTAAATGAAAAGCAACAAAATAATTTCATTAACAAGTAAGACAAACTTCAATGGAAGTGGATCATTACCTCAACGGTCAACTATGATACTCATCATACGCCAAATGAGAATATGATTCATTACCTAGGAAATAAGAGTTACCGTTTCTTTATGCCTTAAACTTATGAGTAAGGAAAATAACGATTCGGGGTGACGCCCGAATCCTCACTGCTAATGTGAGACGAATTTTTGAGCGGGTAAAGGTCGCCCCTAAGGTGACCCGCCTACTTTGCGGGATGCCTGGGAGTTGCGATCTGCCCGATCCCTTTACATCTGAAAAGTAGACTGGGCGCGGGGTGGCGCAGTTTGTTTCTTTCCGGTGCATGGTGGGTGCGTTCTCGTTCCTGTTTTCTCCTGCCCGCGCCGCCGGTTCCTAGGGAGTCCAGTTACCGGCTGGGGACGCTCTGCACTTCATCGCTGTCCCCAACTGCGCATTGAGTCAGTCCAAGGTTGCCCACAATATTGACGTTGTGACCCACGAAACTGGCAATTTCCATACATGCGGACTTAACCCAGTTCTCCCAAACTTCCCTGTATAACCGCTTCTCTGTGCTTCAGAAAGATACGTCCGGCCCCGGCCTCACACAGCAGCTCAGTTAATGACAGCGTGTCTTCACTTTGCGACTTTATAATGTAGTGCTCTTGGGGGTGAGAGCCGGACGACTGCCTGGCTCTCGTCCCGGTGGCGGCGTGACCGGTGGCGGCGTGACCGTCACGAGCAAAGCACTTCATCTCTCTGCCTCTGTCTTCCTAATATGTATTATGGAGCAAATAATTTATAGGGCGTTGGGAGAGTTAAAGAGACTAATGCATTTAAGTGTTAAATACAGGGAATGACTTTTGCATTGATACAGCCCCAGCCTCCAGCATGCGCCAGGCATGAGGTAGGTGTTCGGCACATATTTGTCCAATCACTCTAAAAATACACTCCATGCCCTTAGAACAGATGGGGTTAAGTCCTCTTGGCCATCAGGCATCAGGAGCTCCGTACAGAAACTGGGTAAGAGGCCAGTGGCGGTGGCCACGCCTGTAATCCCAGCACTTTGGGAGGCCGAAGCGGGTGGATCACCTGAGGTCAGGAGGTTGAGACCAGCCTGGCCAACACGGAGAAACTCCGTCTCTACTGAAATTTAAAAAAAAAAAAAAAAAAAGAAAAAATGAAAAAAAAAAGCCAGGTGTGGTGGCACGGCCTGAAATCCCACCTACTCAGGAGACTAAGGCAGAAGAATCACTGGAACTCGGGAGGCGGAGGTTGCAGTGAGCCGACATCGCGCCATTGCACTCCAGCCTGGGCAACACAGCAAGACTCCATTTCAAAAAAAAAGAAAGAAAGAGGGTAAGAGCGATTGTACAATCCTTCTGCCTCAGCCTCCCGAGTAGTTGGGACTACAGGCTCACCCCACCACTCCGGGCTCCCTCCCAGGCCTCTTTTCCTCACCCATAAAACGGGACCATTAAGCCTTTCCTCCCTTCCAGGCGTGCCAGGAGGAACGCGCGACGGGAGGACAGGCTGGCCAGTGGGGTCAGCTGGGCAGTGTAGAGCAGATGCGGAGGACGATTTTATTTTTGTTTTTATTTTTGAGATGGAGTCCCGCTCTGTCGCCCAGGCTAGAGTGCAGTGGCATGATCTCAGCTCACTGCAGCCTCCGCCTCCCGGGTTCAAGCAATTCTCCTATCTCAGCCTCCCGAGGAGCTGGGATTACAGGCGCGTGCCACCACGCCTGGCTAATTTTTGTATTTTTAGTGCAGACGGGGGTTTCACCATGTTGACCAGGCTGGTCTCAAACTCCTGACCTCAGGCGATCTGCCCGCCTCGGCCTCCCAAAGTGCTAAGATAACAGGCGTGAGCCACCGCGCCCGGCCGACTTTTTTTTTTTTTTTTTTTTAAAGTCAGCACAACTGATCATAAACATGTAATCTAAGTCTGGGATGGCCCCCTCCCCCGCGGCATTTCAGAGCTTTGTTTGGACGTTTGGTCCCAAAGACAGGGATGGCGGGCACGTGGGGGTGGGGACTGGTGGGGCTCTGGCCCTCCCAACGTCCCGGGGCATCCCCAGAGTGAAGCCCCTTGCGGATCTCCCAGCCAGGGCCCCACTCCCTGTCTTTTGTGGACTCGCAGGACTTTTTGCTCAGTGAGAACAAACGGAGTTTCTAGCAGAGCAGCTGCGCCGCAGCGGAAGGAATTCGGGTCCTGCCCGGGAAGCCGCGCCCCAGGCGGTAGAGCCTGGCAGCGTCTGCGGCCGCGACTCCGGGGATTCTGCTCCTGCCCCATGTATCCCCGGGACCGGCTCAGCGTTTGCGTGCAGAAATAGTCTGTTTCACCAGAGTCTTTTTTTTTTTTTTTTTTGAGACAGTGTCTCACTCTGTTGCCCAGGCTGGAGTGCAGTGGCTTGATCTTGGCTCACTGCAAGCTTAGTCTCCCACGTTCAAGCGATCCTCCTGCCTCAGCACCCCCAGTAGCTGGGATTACAGGCACACGTCACCAAGCCCTGCTAATTTTTGTATTTTTAGTAGAGACGGGGTTTCACCATGCTGGTCTCGAACTCCTGACCTCAGGTGATCCACCCGCTTCGGCCTCCCAAAGTGCTGGGATTACAGGTGTGAGCCACCGCACCCAGTCTCCTTTCTTGCTCTTTTATAACTCATTTGGAGCTGTGTTGATTTTTAAATTCTTCGCATAGGTAGGTGACACTGCCTGTGAATTCTGGAGTGTAAAGGACCCGTTACAACTGTTATTTTAAAGGTGTTGTCCAGGTGCAGTGGCTCATGCCTGTGATCCCAGCACTTTGTGAGGCCGAGGCAGGTGGGTCACCTGAGGTCAGGAGTTTCAGACCAGCCTGACCAACATGGCGAAACCCCGTCTCTACCAAAACTACAAAAAATTAGCCGGTGTGGTGGTGCACACCTGTAATCCCAGGTATTCCGGAGACTGAGGCAAGAGAATCACTTGAACCCGGGAGGCAGAGGTTGCAGGGAGCCGAGATTGTGTCACTGCACTCCAGCCTGGGAGACAGAGCGAGACTTCGTCTCAAAAATAATAAATAAAGGTGTTGAGTCTGAATGGAGAATAGCCGCCATAAAGCCCTCTCCCGTTTTCTGAATGGGGAAATAGACCTGCAGGGGGTAGGAATCAGGTCCAATTCATCCCCTTTTCCCAGGTCCCGGAGGTAGCCTCTTGTGGGCTCAGGCAGGCCTGTGTTCAAATCCTGTGCCTTTCAGCCTTAGACAAGGACAAAAATGAGGATGAGACCTAATGTGTGTCCACTGCTAGCACAGTCCCTGGCCACAGTGTGGAAAAGGCCATTTTGGGTCTGAGATTCCTTTTCCTGCCCCTGTAGGTAGTGAGGTGGCCAGAGACAGAATGGAAAATGAGAGATGAGAGGAGACAGGGCTTTCCTAGTCCCTGGGGTTGGTCTTGGGCCCTCCTTCCTGTGAACCTGCCCCGTCCCCTCTTCTCCCCCACTCCCCTCCAGTCACACTGACCTCGCTGTGCTCCTGGGGTCACCCAGCAAGTCTCCATAGCACCAGCCTAGCCCCGTCCCCCCTCCAGCCTTGTCATCACTGCCTCCTCCAGCCACCCACCTTCTTTGATCTATTTCTGAAAGTTTATTCCACAAGCTGGTTCCAATGGCAGGGCCTTTGCACCTGCTGTTTCCACCACTTGAACACCCACCCACCCCGGCAGGGCCAGCTCTCTCTTCCCATCCCAGCCCAAATCCATCTCCTTGGGGCCTTCCTGCTACCCCATCTTAAGAACAGCCCCACACCCACTTTGCCTCATCACTTCTGTAATTTACCACCGTGCAGATGGCATCCTCTGACTTCCCTGAGCCTCGAGACTCATCTGATCTTGACGGGAGGCAGCAGCCTAGTGGTGGATTGGGGTGACTAGGGTTGCTTGGTTCCAGCTGGTTTGGTTCTGGGGATTGGGAATTTTTCTTCCTGTGTATATTTCTCTGCACTTTCCAAATTTTCTATCACAAAGATACATCAAAAATAAATGCCTGGCCGGGCGTGGTGGCTCCTGCCTGTAATCCCAGCACTTTGGGAGGCTGAAGCAGGCGGATCACGAGGTCAAGAGATCGAGACCATCCTGGCTAACACGGTGAAACCCGTCTCTACTAAAAATACAAAAAATTAGCCGGGCGTGGTGGCAGGCACCTATGGTCCCAGCTACTCGGGAGGCTGAGGCAGGAGAATGGCTTGAACCCGGGAGGCGGAGCTTGCAGTGAGCTGAGATCGCGCCACCGCACTCCAGCCTGGGCGACAAAGTGAAGAGACTCCGTCTCAAAAAAAAAAAAAATTAAATAAATAAATGCCAGAGCTGGGCGCAGTGGCTCACGCCTGTAATCCCAGCACTCTGGGATGCTGAGGTGAGTGGATCACTTGAGGTCAGGAGTTCGAGCCCAGTCTGGCTAACATGGCAAAACCCTGTCTCTACTAAAAATACAAAAACTAGCTGGGTGTGGTGGCGGGCACCTTTAGTCCCAGCTACCCGGGAGGCTGAGGCAGGAGAATCGCTTAAATTTGAGAGGCGGAGGTTGCTGTGAGCTGAGATCATGCCACTGCACTCCAGCCTGGGTGACAGAAGGAGACACCGTCTCAAAAAAAAAAAAAAAAAAGAGAAACAAAAACAAAATGCTAGGTCTTCCCCAGCCCTTTCCTAACCCCCCAACCCCTTGTGATGCAGGTCACAGACCCTCGAGGAGCTAGAGAAGGGTTAATATTAGCAAAGTTTTACTTTTTTTTTTTCTGCTCATAAATGACTCTGAAAAAGCCGATACGCCAGAGGCTAATGCAACTGTAGTCTAAAGGCAACGTCGAGGTCACCAATATGTCCCTCAGACGAGAGGCACTGCTCAGAATCCCCCTGTGCTGGGGGTGAGGGCAGGAGGGGACGGTTTAGGACAGAGGAATAAATACATGTGGTTGTGGGACTTCTGCCATCAGGGATGGTGGCCCCAGCTCAGGACCCCAAAACCCTGAGATGGTGCAGCGGGCTGCCGACCCCACAGCTCGGGGTTCCCCGAGGCTGCCTCAGTGTTTGGATGGATTGGAAGGAAATGCTGAGGTGCTGGGAGGGCCCCGTGGCCAGCTCCCTCTTCCCACTCTAGCCAGAGGAGAGCCAAACTCCCGGCTGACCAGGGCCCTGGGGCGAGGAGCAGTGCCCCAAGAGGGCTTTCTGGTGTCAATGTCTCACACAGTGTCAGGTGGTGAGGCCTGGGCCTGGCCCTGAGGCGGGAATGGGGGTGCCAGGCAAGGCTGGGGTGGGCCCTGGCTCCCGCAGCTCTGGGCTGCCCGTCTGTGTCTGCTGACATCCTGACTGTGGTCCACGGCCGGGAAGGGTGGGCAGACGGCTGCTGGCAGCCCTCAGCCTTGTAGTGTGTGTGTGGGGTGGACGAGGGGTCATGAGGACAGGGATGGGACTGGGCGTCTCTGGTAAGGACCAGTAAGTGCCAGGCAGGGCCTACCCTGAAGGCTCAGCAGTGACCCACCTGGGACACAGCCCTGCTCCCGAAGGTGCCCCAGGGGGCCTGCTTGGCTGGGTGATTCACCAGGGCACGGGCAGGCCAGGCTGAACCCGGGGCCCCAGTGTGCAATGTGGAGAGGTGACTGGGTGAGTGTGGACAGGGCATGGGGTGTGCGGGGTGGGTGGCCGTGTGGCCATGCCCAGCCCTCAGAAGGCGAAGCAGCGCTCCTTGGGGTGGCCCACGCGGTCCAGGTTGGGCAGGCAGGCGTACTGGATCATGGGTGGGGGGCCACACATCAGCACCAGCGGCTCCTCCTCTGGGGGCGGAAGGTGGTCCCGGATCATCTCCTCATTCACGAAGCCCTGGCTGTAGTCCCAGGCTGTGGGGTGAGAGACCAGGTAAGCTGATGTGTGGCTGTGAGGTCACCAACCTACTGACCGACCAACCCTAGGCAGTGAATTCCTTAAATGCTGAAGAATGGAGAGGCTGATCCCAGCAAACTGTCACCAGGACCCCCTGTCCCCAACCCTGACTCAAGCCTGTGGCCTCAGACCTTGTAGCCTGAAACCAGAACGCAAGCCCAACATGCTTCCCCTCACTGCACTTTATAGTTTGCAAAGCCTTTTGCTTCCATTTGGCCTCCCATGTGGCCCTTGGAACAACCCAGTGGGTGGACAGGGTGGGGAATATGAATCCCATTTTACAGATGTGGCAACTGAGGCCCAGAGGACCCAGAGTTGAGTTGCTCAAGGTCACACAATACATGACCGAGATGTACCTTCCAGGATCCAGAGGTCCCCAGGCTGGTGCTCTGCCCCAGGCTGGCCAGGGTGACAGTCTCTAACTGCCCCCGCCTCCATGAACCCACTGTGACTCCCCCACAAGAATGTTGGCCCATGCGGAGCCGAGTCTCAGCTGTGTGTCCTGCCCCCTCGAGCCCTGAGCACCCACGATGATATGGCTGGTCTCTATCCTTAGCAACCAGAAACAGCCAACCCGCAGCCCTCAACACCAACAGAAAAGCTGCTGAAGCCTCAGGCCAGGAGGGCTGGCACTGGCTGACACAGACACCTTGCCTAGATGGCCAAAGTTTACAGCATACAGTCCACACTGTGGAGGTCCTGACGGGGAGGGGCCAAAGCAGTCCCAGCTTGCCCTGGGACCAGGAAGAGTCTACCGTGCTGAGCAAGGGGGTCCTCTTTATCTCACGGACACCATGAGCTAAGTAACTGGTCACATTTCCCTTTTCACTTTGGCTGCTGGGAAGCCTGGAGTGATACGCATGGCCCATTCACGGCAAGCGTGCATTATAGTCCGTTTTTTTTTTTTTGTATTTTTAGTAGAGACGAGGTTTCACTGTGTTAGCCAGGATGGTCTCGATCTCCTGACCTCGTGATCCGCCCGTCTCGGCCTCCCAAAGTGCTGGGATTACAGGCTTGAGCCACCGCGCCCGGCCTATAGTCCGTTTTTGTACAAACCCCATTCCTGAGTCCATTCATTTTATGGCCCTGCACTTGTTTTCCATTTGTGCCACTCTGACTCACCGGATGAGTCTTTGTAAGCTTCCTAAATCCCTCTGGAACAAGGCAAGGCACAGAAAATATTTTTATAGCCGGGCAATGGATCTGAAATGGATCTGAAAGTACTTTGTAAAAACTGCACGGGAATAAACTGTATTTGCTAGTGTACAAAATGTGCAGGTATGTAAGACACCTTTCAATTTCACAGGGATTTCTTTTTAGTGTGTGTATGTGTTTTTTTTTTTTTTTTTTTAAGACGGGAATTGGCCATGTTGCCCCGGCTGGCATGCAGTAGCTATTCACAGGTGTGATCATAATGCCCTCCAGCCTGGAGCTCCTGGGCTCACGTGATCCTCCTACCTCAGCTTTGAGTAGCTGGGACTACAGGTGCGTGCCACCGTGCACGGCTTAGTGTATTTTTCTCTGTACCTGTCCTGAAAGTGGCTCTGGGGGTAAACAGTCACTGCCCCTGCCTGGAGGCCTTGCTGCTCTCCTCATCCTTCGCCTAGCTACAGTACAGCCAGACTGGCCCGTTACCACTTTCTCTCTCAATCTCTGGGATTTCACCTTACATCTAATGCTACAGCAGCACCTCAACTAGGCTTGAATTGGGGGTCACAGTGGCGATAAATGTACATGAAAAATGCTGGGCGATCACCCAACTAGTCCTCTCATCGGCAGGTAGCTGTCCCTAGGCGATGGTGCAGGCGCTGCCGCCTGTTGCCACCAGGGGTCAGCATTGGCCCCTCCCTGGGGGACCAGGCCTTGCTCTGGCCACAGGGCAGGGGCTCCAGCATGCACCAGGGACCCGGATCGCTCATCTGGAATCCCGATAGGGCTAAACCCTGCCTCGCAGCGAGCTGGCCTCGCCCATGCTATTAGAAACTGCAGTCAGAAGGAAGCGAAGCCGCCTATCACTTCCTCCCTTTGGACTGACACATGGGTACAGGATAAATGCTCTTTTTTTTTTTTTTTTTTTTGAGACTGGCTGACACAGACATGGTGCCAGTCCCGGAGCCCACATGCTCCTTGCTGGGAGGAGCAGCAGAGGGTGGTGTGGACAGAGCTCCCTCATCAGCAGAGGGTGTGCGCCCCACACGGTGGATGAGTCCTGGGGAAACTGGGGCTGTAGGAGGTGCCGGAGGCAAAGCAGGGGCAGATGGTAGGACGAGACCCCAAACTGGCGCTCACGTGGGTGTTCAAAAATGGTGCTTCCAACACTTAGAAATTTCCCAGAAAATGCAGGTCCCCAGCTTCTCTTGAAAAGCAGAGGCCCTGGCCACACAGGGCTGTACTCCACAGCAGGACTGCCCACGGTGGGTGGCACTGTCCTCCGGACCAGGCAGACGCACTCCAATTTATCGCAGTCCCTACCGTCTCTCAGCCCTGCAGCTAAACATCACCAGAATGATCCTAAGCTAAGTAACTGGCCTGGGGAAGCCTGAGCTTTGCTTTTCTTACAGCAAAGAAACTGACATACTACTTACTCCTACATCTCTATCTGAAGCCGAAAAGGGAAGGGCGCTTTAACTCCCAGAGGCAACCTCACTGCAAGTGGTGGGTGTGGCGGTCCTCACCGCTGCCTCCAGCGTGGTCTTGGCTCTCTCACAACTCCCTTGGCAAGCAGCTTAGCCACTGGACAGGTGGAACAAGGGTAACCCCAATGTCGGCCTAGCCCACTCCCCAGGGTTGACGATGGGAGAGAAGATGGCCTTGGTGTACTCGGCAGCTTCTGAGAGTGTGCACGCTGGGATGTGGAAGAGGCAGCCGCCACTGCTGCCCCAAGACTTGCCCTGAAGTGAGCCCCGCCCAGGGAGGGGACGCTGGCCTTCTCTGCCCAGCTGGGCAGTGCAGTGCACCCGGGAAAGGACTCCACCTCTGGAAGCAAGGACCTGGGTTCCAGGCCAGGCTGTGGTGGTTTCCAGCCGTGTGCTTCAGTGAGCCCTCGTTCCTCATCTGTGAGACGGGGCCACACCACCTCCCTCCCACAGGGCCATAGTGACTGCCAGACATTGTGCAAAGGCTCAACGCCACGAAGGGCTGGGCAAAGGTGAACTGCGGGCTGGCACCTCCCACCCACCCAGCACAGGGCCTCCCTTGCTCACCTTCAGGGGCTCTGTCCAGCGTGTACCAGAGCTTGAAGCGCGCAGAATGCTCATTCCTGAGTTCCTCCAGCTCAGGTCGCAGCAGGATGTCCTTCTCGGTCTGCAAGGGACAGGGCCAGGTGGTCAGGAGGGATGGGTGGCAGAGACTGCCCCTGGAGACACTCAACAGAGACGCACCTGGTCATCGCACCCGCCCGTGGGCCACAGGCTTGTGGAGCTTCCAGGAGGGGACTTGGCCAGAGATCACCCCACCACCCCCTGTCCTTGTCCAGCCTACAGAGCCCCTCAAAGCTGCTGCCAAAGGGGTGAAGGTGTTCGCTAGAAACTCAGTGTGTCAACTGCTTCTGCTGTTGTGGGGAAATGGGCTCAATGTCCTGAGAAGGGGGAGAATGGAAAAAACTAAAGGCGGCCGAGCTGCGTGACACGTAACAGGGAAGAGACGGGAAATGCGCCAGACCCTCCAGGCGGGCAGCCTGGCAGTGGGTATAACACATACAATAAGCAATGGTCCTGTGAAAAGGCGCAGGGTTTGCCACCCTGAGCCTTCCAGCAAGTCTTTTTGAGTTCTGGGATCTCATTCAGGTTGTACCTGCAGAAACCAAGAAGTACAGACACCACTCCCCATTCCACCTGCCCCCTTGGGCCTTGCCCACACCCATCCCCCTGGCTGGCCTGAAGCTCCCCCACCCCTACCTGGCAGTCACAGAGCCCTACAGAACTCAGTCCAGCATCATTCCTTCCAGAAAAGCTTCCTGGACCCTCCAGGGGCTATCAAGGATCTCTTCCTGAATCCCCCACCTGCCTCGCCACACGCGCCCTCGCCCCCCCCCCCCCCCCCCTCCCCCCCCGCCACCCCTCTCCCCCCGCCATCCCCGTTCCACTTCTGATCACATCACAGGCTGCTGCCCAGTGTTTGCAGGTCACACAGGACAGAGGGGGCTCCTCAGGCCAATGTGCAGTGTCCCTGACCCCATGGGACTCAAAGAAACTGGGGGCCAAAGACCGCTGCCACCCAGAAAGGTCTGCCAACTAACAAATCGCTACTGAGTTCCCAGGCTGGGCAAGGGTGGGGTGGACTCTCCCCAGGAGGCAGCCACAGATGTGACTTCTCTGTTCCCAGGGTGGGGAACAGCACCCAGCCTCCGTGTAGCCCGAGGCGCCTGAATATGGGAATTGCCAGGGTGGGGGACTGCAGGTCCAGCTCCTCGGTGCTCCCCTCCAGGAGATGAGCTGCGTGAGGGGCATGAGCCTCGACACATCCTAGGGAAGACGGGGTGTTAAACAGTTTTTCCAGTTTCTGAGGGTAGGAGGCTGAGGGCCCTTTCTGCTCTAACGGAGTGAGGACAGGGACAGAGACAGGCTTTGGGCTAGACGAGCTCAAGGAAAAAAATGCAGAAAATATGGAAGAAAAAGTACCTGAAACCCTTCAGAAATAATGACTGTTAGGATTTGTGTGTGCATCTTTTGACTTTGTTTTCTATTAACTATGTGTAACTTTCTGTTTAGGCCAAGCACGGTGGTTCATGCCTGTAATCCCAGTACTCTGGGAGGCTGAGGCTGAGGAGTACCCCAGTACTCACTTGAGGTCAGGAGTTCAACACCAGCCTGGCAACATGGTGAAACTCCATCTCTACTAAAAATACAAAGAATTAGCCGGTGTGGTGGCATGCGCCTATAATCCCCGCTACTCAGGAAGCTGAGGCAGGAGAATTGCTTGAACCTGGGAGGTGGAGGTTACAGTGGGCCGAGATCATGTCATTGCACGCCAGCCTGGGCAACAAGAGTGAAATTCCGTCTCAATTTTTTAAAAAAAGTGTGTCTTCCTATCCGAGCTAAAGTGTGTCTCATGCTTTAATCCTCACCACCATCCTGTGAGGTGGCCACCACCTCGACCCACCTGACAGATGAACAGAGGGATAGAACCCTGGGGGTCTGCTACTCGAGGGTAGGGGGCTCCCAGCTCAAAACCAGGCACTGAGGTCACAGAGGAAGGAAGGAGAGGAAAGGAGCGGTGATGACCTGACTGGCACGGTTCTCAGAGTGTAGCGTGGGGACCCCTGGGGTTGGGACCCTGAAGAGGATCCCTGAGGCCAAACGGTTTTCTTTTTTTTTTTTTTTGAGACGGAGTCTCGCTCTGTTGCCCAGGCTGGAGTGCAGTGGCTGGATCTCAGCTCACTGCAAGCTCCGCCTCCCGGGTTTACGCCATTCTCCTGCCTCAGCTTCCCGAGTAGCTGGGACTACAAGCGCCCGCCACCGCGCCCGGCTAGTTTTTTGTATTTTTTAGTAGAGACGGGGTTTCACTGTGTTAGCCAGGATGGTCTCGATCTCCTGACCTCGTGATCCGCCCATCTCGGCCTCCCAAACTGCTGGGATTACAGGCTTGACCCACCGCGCCCGGCCTGGCCCAACGGTTTTCATACAATACTGAGACATTATTGGTATTTTTCACTCTTGCTCTCTCAGGAGTAGATGGGGCCACTGTCCAGAGGCTGCGTAACTGGCAACGTCACGCGGATGGGATGCAGAAACAAACGCTGGAATCCAGCTGTCCTATGAAGCGAGACATTCTGAGGTTTGCAAAAATGTAAAACAAAATGATGTTTTCTAAAGTATAGTTTTTTAAAAATAAAAATAGGCTGGGCGCAGTGGCTCATGCCTGTAATCCCAGCACTTTGGGAGGCCGAGGCAGGCGGATCACCTGAGGTCAGGAGTTTCAGACCAGCCTGGCCAACATAGTGAAACCCTGTCTCTACTAAAAATACAAAAACTAGCCAGGCATGGTGGCGGACACCTGTAATCCCAGCTACTTGGGAGGCTGAAGCAGGAGAATCACTTGAATCCAGGAAGCAGAGGTTGCAGTGAGCCGAGATCACGCCACTGCGCCCCAGCCTGGGGGACAAGAGCAAGACTTCATCTCAAAAATAAATAATAAAATAAAAATAAAAATATGCCCTGGTTTGAGTCCTGGTTTGAGCACTTCCCATGAGACTTGCACAGTCAAGCCCCTCCCGAAGTCTGTCTCCGGAGGTACAAAATAAGGTGACCACACTGTCCTCGCTACCAGGTACAAAGATGGCCTGTACAGGTGACAGACAGTCTGGCGGCCTCCACAGACTCGGACCCAGCACCACCAAGTCTCACTGCTGCCCTCCCTCCCTTCACGCCAGCCAGCCTGGAATTTCTGCCTTTCTCCCCTGGGCCTAGCAAGGCCATCTCGGTTTGCCTTAGGGCAGTTTTCTGCAGCTGTGGGGAGGCAGGGTGGGGCAAGGACCCACATCCAAGGACCTCAGGCAAGTATCTTCTTCTCCAATCTACGTCATCAGTCACAAAACACTGAACCTGGAAAGACCTTGGAACAACCCAGTTTCATCAGCTCATTCTACAGATGAGGGAGTGAAGCCCAGAGAGGGAAAGCAGCTCGTCCAAGGCCACACAGCAGGCCAGAACAGGCAGGCAGTGGGCTCGTGGACAAGGATATGAATCAGAAGCCAGAGAGACCAACATTCAAATCCTGCCCTGACACCCTGTACCTCAGGGGCTTCGTGCAAACGAAGCTTCATATGAGCCCCTCCATCTCCAGGCCAGCCCAGGCCATTGTTCCTCCCACTCCACCGGCGGGTTCCAATCTGTGCTCATGGTGAGGGGAGTTCTGAGTTTTGGAGGAAGCAGCCAGGGGATGGGGTGCTCAGGGAGCTCCCCGCAGGGCAGCCCCCTCAGCCAGATCCAGGCTCTGCACCACAAAGCCTGCCGGCCATGCCGCTGCCAAGGCTGCCAGTGCACAGAACGTTCAGAGCTGCCCCCATGCTGGTCATCCCCAGAATCTTAGCAGAGCTGCGCACACCCCTCAACAGCACCTGAGCAGGCCCTAAGTCCCCTCTCAGGAGAAGCTGAGTTTGCCCATCCTGGGGACACCCACTGACCTGGTTGGCAAAGAGCAGGTGGCACACGGTGTGGTCATCAGGGTCCTTCATGATAGCGCGGATCACCTGCAGCATCGGAGTGATGCCTGCAAAATAGCCAGCCAGGCCCCCCATGTGCTGAGTGAGGCCTGCTCACAGGCACCGCCCCGCCCAGGTGTACCGGGGGAGAGCGGCCAGGACCACTGGGCCCAGGCCCCTGACCTCCGGTAGCTCCCAGGCACTCAGAACCTGCGCCTCACCCACACCCCTACTCCTCCCTTAACATCAGCCGCCGGACGCCTCAGTGGGGGTTCCACGTACCTGTCCCTCCCGCGATCATGCCCACAGACTTCACTGTCTTGATGACGGGGTTGGACTTTTTGTCAGGCCGGATGGCGAACTTCCCTGGGGAGAGAGAAAGCGTGAGGCCCAGCCATCAAACATGCCATGTGTGGGGGCTGGAGGGGGTAGAGAACCTGCCCCCACTGTGAGGTCCGAGGTGGAGGCGGCTGCCATTCTACGCCAGCCATTAGGAAGGTGCAGGAGCAGTGGAGAGGCTGGGAACCCGGAAGCTCAGCTCCGTCCTCTTGCTTGCTTGTTTCAGATGCTGAGAAAGCCAAACGGAGGCTGGCAGTGGGTAAGATGTGGCCCCCGGGAGTGGCCTGTCTGCAACTCCTGTGCCAGCAACTTATCCCCTCTACAGGCAAGGAGACTCAGGTCCCAGAAAGGGACAGCTGGCCCAGTGGGAGTCACCCATCCACAGAGAGCCAGGCACCTGCACCCTGCACCCAGCACCCCCAAGCTCTCCAATTCTCTGAGCCTGCTCTGTAATCAAGGGATTCCAGCCCAAGTCACCTTTGCCCTGGTAGACCAGCAGCCCGTTGGGGCCCCGGAACTCAATGGTGTCTCCAATCTGCATGCTTTCCAGGTACTGAGACATCTTGCCTCCGGCGGGAAACTTGGGATGGGTATCCTTGAAGTAAACCTGCAAGACACCCCCGCAGCCCTCAGTCGCCGGCTCCAGGCCTCAGGGGTGAGCTCTTGTCCACAGCGGGGCCAAGTGCCTCTTCCGCAGCTCTTCTGAGGCCCACACATGGCCTTCTCCTGTGCAGCCCAATCCACCCAGCCGTCAAACTGTATCCGTCCTGCACCCTGTCCTTCACCCCACCCTCCCAGGAGTCGGCCTCCCGCCGACATCCCCGGGGAAAGCAAAGCACCAGCCACGTGTACAAGGCCAACCAACTCCAGGGCTGGATGCGCTCACATTTCACCAACTGTCTCCGGGGCCCCTCCCAACGGGAGACCCTGACACCCGTCAGCAAAGTCAAGGCTCTGGGAGGCCCACTCAGCCACACTCCTCCTGGTGGACACTCAGTCCCTTCTGTTTGGTGCTGTCATAAAAACCTCGCTCACTCTTGGAACTACTTCCTGCTCTGCACTCTCTGGGATTACTGTCTTGGGAAAGAGATGGGCCTCGATCTGACACCTACAAAGAGATGGGGAGACAGAGGAGGAGTGGCTCACCCTGCCTGGGGAGTCTGATGGATAGAGAAGGGGAAGGCGGCTGGGGGAGGGACAGTGCGTATACAGGGCCTCGGGGAGGGGAGCCTGTTGTGGCTTCAGCACGGAGGGTGGCTACGGGGCGTGGAGGCAGAGGGGAGTGGAGAGCCAGGGAAAGGCAGAGCACACTTTCCTGGGCCCTGGGTGCCAGGCCAGGACTCTGACCTTTACCAAGGACTAAGGGAGCCAGTGAGGTCTCCAAGCCAGGAGAGGCCTGGTCACCTGTCGGTTTTTCAACCCCAACTTGAATCCTCCTAATAGCTTCTCCACATCTGGCCAGAGAGACTTCAATGTGAACAGATGCTTGAGCCCTCACCACCTCCTCTGTGCTTCTGGACAAAGCCCCAAACCTTACTGGGGCCTCCAAGGCCCTGTCTGGCCCCACTGACCTCTCCCACCCCTTGCCCCAACCCTCCAGCCACTTCAATCCTCGAGCCTGCTGCTGACCTCAGGGCCTTTGCACCTGAAGCTTCTTTTCTTCCTTCTTCACCTGGTCAGCGCCTACTCAGTCCCAGATCTCACCTTCCCTGTCGCCTACTAGGGAGCCACTCTCACCAGCCAACCCCACCCATCCCTGGTGGCCCTTCTGGAAGCTCGGTTGCAGGTACCTGTCCCCTGCAGGGAGCACTGGCTTCCCCATGACCATGTGCCCAGTGCCCGTCCTCCAGCCAAAGACAGGTTCCTGAGGCCAGGTCTGGGTGCCCCAGCAAGGAAGGAGCCCAGGCCAGGGCCCCTCCCACTCTTGAGATCCAGTGCCTGCCCCAAGACCTGGCGAGATCCAGGGCCTCAGCTGCGGCCCAGTAAGAGGGCTCCAGGGGCACCTGAGGGCACTGGGCTGGGAAGGCTATAGGGCTTTTGCCTTGACTGGGGAGGGTCTCCAACACCCCATACACCTACCGGTCTAGGCTGCTTCTCACCCTCTGTTCTGCAGGAAAACTTGTATTTCTTTTTTTTTCCTTTTTTTTTTTTTTTTTGACTGACTCTCGTTCTATTGCCCAGGCTGGAATATAGTGGCACAATCTTGTCTCACTGCAACCTCTGCCTCCCAGATTCAAGCCATTCTCCTGCCTCAGCCTCCCAAGTAGCTGGGATTACAGGTGCACGCCACCATGCCCAGCTAATTTTTCTGTATTTTTAGTAGAGACGGGATTTCTCCATGTTGGCCAGGCTGGTTTTGAACTCCTGACCTCAGGTGATCCGCCCGCCTTGGCCTCCCAAAGCGGCTTACAGGCTTGAGCCACCGCGCCTGGCTGAAAGCTTGTATTTCTGATTTTCATAAGAATGTCCCTGCAGGAGCCGCTGTGCTGCCTCTTACTTCCCACTCGGCACGTACGTTTCAGGCTCCGGGCTGCGGCCCCAGATCTCTGTGGTCTGCTGCCCCTAACGGCTGCATCTTCTACTGTGAACCTCCACCTCCAACTCCGCAACAGACCCCAGAAAGCCCATCACCCCAGCTCCCAGACCACACCGCACGAGCCCCTCACGTTTCCCTAGCAGGCCTGAGGGACATTTCTCAGAGAAAGGAGTAAGAACAGGGCCTGCGTGTCACCGAGGCCCGGCCGCTGACCAGGGTGGAGTGGCCGCCTCAACCCACACACTTGGGACCCCGCTCCCAGGAATCTCCCGGCATGAGAGCAGGGCCGGGGCTGCGCCGTCACACCTCGCAGCAGGGCGTCTGCACCGCCGGCCAGCCTTCCTGGCGCCTCTGCTGCAGGTACCCGTCTTGGTTTAAGGGCGCTTGCCCTGAACCCTGGCCCCTGATCTCTGCCAAGACCCCCTTGTTTGGCTTTTGTTGGTAAACGATGACGTGCTATTTACTCAGAAACCAGGCACAAGGGAGCACTGGCTCTTTAGAGTCCAGGCTGTGGGGGACGTGGACTCGAGAGGGGCTCTAGAAGGCACTGCATCTGCAAGCCCCTGGGGAAGCAGGGCAGCCATGACCAAGGCTAGGCTGCACAGGGCGGGAGCGGGAGCGGGAGCCTTCCCTGTCCAGGGGGGGTCCACATGGGCTGTTGCCATGGCCACCCACCCGCACCTCCTCCACAGTCATGACCCAGAGGCTTCACCTTGATGACTAGGTCCACGAAGCCCTTGTCATCATCACTGGAGACAGGTGTATAGGGCCGGATGACCAGGTTTCCGTCAATTCGAGCCGAGAGGTAGATGTGCTGGCCTGCAGGACAGAACGGAGTCACTCTGGGCCAGAGATCATCCCTACAGGTGACCCCTGGGTCTTGTCAAGCCACTACCCTGCACCCCCACCCAGCATTCAAAGCTTGGCCTGGCCTCAGCTCCCACGGCCCCCTCCCACCCCTCCTAGGGATTCCCCTCACGTCCCAGCTTCCTGCCTCCACGCCTTCACTCCTCCTGGTGCCACTGTCAGGGACCCTGGGCCTTCCCACTCTCATTCCAACAGACTCCCTCAAAGGCCCAGGGCAGCTGTCACCTCCTCCTGAAGCCTTCCCTGCTCTCCCTGGTGGAAATATGAAGCTCCCATCTCTCTGATCTAGTGCCCCAGCTGCCTGCCAGGCTCCAAGTGGGCCTGGCAGGGGCGTGACTCACCGACAGGGAGGCCCAGGATATGCTGGGGTGACGGCAGGGCAAAGCGGAAGCGCCGGGTGTCATGGCTGATGATCTGGAGAGAGGCCCAGAGCTGCTGAACGGTCCCCAGGGCAGAGGCCTCCCAGGGGGGGTCCCAGGCCTCAGAGTCCCCATCCCATTCCTCCTTTGTGTCCCAACCCTTCCCCATTGCCCAAGTGTCCTTGTAAGAAGTGACGCCGATGCCACGGGCGGATGCACACACCTGCACACTGCGTGTGAGTTGCTGAGGTCAGGCGCACACTGGGTGTGTCTGTCCTGGCCCAGAGGGGCCACAAACAAGGTGGCCAGAGCGGGGAATGAACCCAGGGTCCCAAAGGGAGGATGCCAGACAGCCCCCAAAACTTCCAGGACAGGGAGGGAGGAATCTACCTCTGCCTTCAGTTCAAGCAGTGGTCTGAAGGAGCAGGAAGAACTCGGAGGCTGGATGGGCAAACTGGGGCAGAGCTAGACAAGGCTGCATGTGCCCAGGCCTGCACCCCAAGAGAGGGGCTGCAGAGGCCACTGCACCTGAGAGCCCCTTGGGAAATGGGGCAGCCAGGACTGAGGTAGGCTTCACAGGGCAAAAAGTGGGAGCCTTCACTGCCCAGGAACTCCAAAAGCCCAAAGCCAGGCTTCCACCCTGCACGGGGTGGGCACCCAGGGCACGGCCAGTGGCTGGGACAGTGGCAGAGGAGGAGGGGGGCTGGCTAAGAGCCAGACTGGGCCAGGGACGGAGCTGAGACTAAAACCCCTGAGGTCTTGTTAAGTGGGTCTTATGCTGAGGCCAGGGCCAATCACATAACCAGTTCCAGTCAGAGCTGGAACCAAACCCAGCGCCCTGAGGGTGCACTCCCTGTGGGGTTCCCAGTACCCGGCACGGCCAGGAGAGGGAGTGTGAAGGAGTCATGCGGAAGGTGGGTGCTGCAGAGGCGCTTACATCCAAATGTGGCAAAGTCCACAGGTGGACGGTGTCATCACTTAGTGGGGGATAACAGACCTCTCCAATGGGGGAGGACATCACAGATGCCCATCCAGGCTCAGTACAAGAACTCTCTGACCTTAGCAGTGTTGCAGCACAGAGCAGCTGCCGCAAGGAGAGACCCGTCCCTGCACGCGTGAGCAGAGGCAAATCGTAGGAACGATGATGCAGACACTGCTCAGGATCAGGTGTGCAGGTGGCCCACCAGCCTCTGCCTGGCAGCCCAGGCCTCAAAGGTGCCTCTACCAGAAGCCTCTGCACTATAGGCAAACACAGCCCCAAGGCCTTCTGGAAGTGGATTCCAGGATTATCAATTGGTCCCAACAGTCAAGGTCAGAAACCCATGCGCCAGAAAACATTTGGAGGAAGAACAGAAATGAGATGGCCGGGCACGGTGGCCTGTAATCCCAGCACTTTAGGAGGCCGAGGCGGGCAGATCACCTGAGGTCAGGAGTTCGAGACCAGCCTGAATAACATGGAGAAACCCCGTCTCTACTAAAACTACAAAATTAGCTGGGCGTGGTAGTGCATGCCTGTCATCCCAGCTACTCAGGAGTCTGAGGCAGAAGAATCACTTGAATCCAGGAGGCAGAGGTCGCAGTGAGCCGAGATTGCGCCATTGTACTCTAGCCTGGGCAACAAGAGTGAAACTCAATCTCAAAAAAAAAAAAAAAAAGGAATAGAAATGAGGACAAGAAACGAATAATTATGGTGCTGGCCAACCTCTAGTAGGGTAGCCAGGTGGGGCAAAGCACAGAGCACCCAGAGCAGGCCCGCTGCGGACCCCGCAAAGCCACTGCGGGCACAATGCGGGAGCAAAGCTGCAATCCTAGGACATCTGCCACACACTCCCTTGTGTAACATCCCTATGATGAAATACTAAAAGGATCCATGTTGTATGGCTGGCTAAAAAACCAGGTTATCAAAACAAGAAACTGCGTGTGCACACCCGCACCTCCACACACCCGCATGTATGAACGAGATACCCACATAGGGTCTGGCAGGCTCACGCTGAGCTGTGACCTGGGCCATCTGCATGGGGCCCTGGGATGCGGCAATGGGGTAGGGACGGAGGTCATCCTTCACAGAAGTTTTATTGTGAGCACATATAAATAATACATTATTTCTGGAATTAAGAAACAATAGGGCCAGACGCGGTGGCTCATGCCTGTAATCCCAGCACTTCGGGAGGCTGAGGCTGGCAGATCACCTGAGGTCTAAGTTGGAGACCAGCCTGACCAACATGGAGAAACCCCATCTCTACTAAAAATACAAAATTAGCCGGTGGTGCATGCTTATAATCCCAGCCACCTGGGAGGCTGAGGCCTGAGAATCGCTTGAACCTGGGAGGCTGAGGTTGTGGTGAGTCGAGATTGTGCCATTGCACTCCAGCCTGGGCAACAAGAGCGAAACTCCGTCTCAGAGAAAAAAAAAAAAGGAACAACAGTAACAGAGCCAGGCATAATGGTGTATGCACATGGTCCCAGCTACTTAGAAGGTTTGTGCCCAAGAGTGAGAGGTTGCAGTAAGTAGCCTGGGTGACAGAGCGAGACCTTGTTCTAAAAAAACACAAACAAACACACAAAAAAAAACCCACCAATAACAAGGGAAAAGAATGTTATCAGGTTTCAAAATGTTATGATTTCATTTGGGTAAGAAAAAAACATGTGTGCCTGCTCACATAAGTATAAAACATACCACAGGGCTGGGTGCGGTGGCTCACGCCTGTAATTCCAGCACTTTGAGAGGCCAAGTCAGGTGGATCACCTGAGGTCAGGAGTTCAAGACCAGCCTGGCCAGCATGGTGAAACCCCAATTCTACTAAAAATACAAAAAAAATTAGCAGGGTGTGGTGGTGGGCACCTGCAATCCCAGCTACTTGGGAGGCTGAGGCAGGAGAATCGCTTGAACCTAGGAGGCAGAGGTTGCAGTGAGCTGAGATCACGCCATTGCACTATAGTCTGGGCAACGAGAGTGAAACTCCATCTCAAAAACAAACAAACAGCTGGGTGCGGTGGCTCACACCTGTAATCTCAGCACTTTGGGAGGCCGAGGCGGGCAGATCACGAGGTCAGGAGATCGAGACCATCCTGGCTAACATGGTGAAACCCCGTCTCTACTAAAAATACAAAAATTAGCCGGGTATGGTGGCGGGCACCTGTAATATCAGCTACTTGGGAGGCTGAGGCAGGAGAATGGCATGAACCTGGGAGGTGGAGTTTGCAGTGAACCGAGACTGCACCACTGCACTCAGCCTAGGTGACAGAGCAAGACTCCATCTTGGGAAAAAAAAAAAATCATATCCCAAAGGTAAGTGTGGTCTCATCTGGAAGGTGGTGATTTACTTTTTTTTGAAACAGAGTTTCGCTCTTATCACCCAGACTGGAGTGCAATGGTGTGATCTCAGCTCACTGCAACCTCTGTCTCCCGCTTCAAGCGATTCTCCTGCCTCAGCCTCCCGAGTAGCTGGGATTACATGCACCTGCCACCACGCCCGGCTAATTTTCGTATTTATTTATTCTTTTGAGATGGAGTCTTGCTCTGTAGCCCAGGCTGGAGTGCAGTGGCGCGATCTCGGCTCACCGCAAGCTCCACCTTCCAGGTTCACACCATTCTCCTGCCTCAGCCTCTAGAGCAGCTGGGATTACAGGTGCCCGCCACCACGCCTGGCTTATTTATTTATTTATTTATTTATTTATTTATTTATTTATCTTGAGACAGAGTCCCACTGGGATTACAGGTGCCCGCCACCACGCCTGGCTAATTTATTTATTTATTTATCTCGAGACGGAGTCTCGCTCTGTCACCCAGGCTGGAGCACAGTGGTGCCATCTCGGCTCACTGCAAGCTCCGCCTCCCGGGTTCACACCATTCTCCTGCCTCAGCCTCCCCAGCAGCTGGGACTACAGGCGCACGCTGCCACGCCCAGCTAATTTTTTGTATTTTTAGTAGAGACAGGGTTTCACTGTGTTAGCCAAGATGGTCTCGATCTCCTGCCCTTGTGATCCGCCCACCTCGGCCTCCCAAAGTGCTGGGATTACAGGTGTGAGCCACCGTGCCTGGCCTAATTTTCGTATTGTTAGTAGAGATGGGGTTTCACTATGTTGGCCAGGCTGGTCTCAGGTGATCCACCGGCCTCAACCTCCCAAAGTGCTGGGATTACAGGCGTGAGTCACCATGCCTGGCTGGTAATTTACTTTTCATTTTGTATTTTTTTTTTGCTTCTGAATGTCAACGTCTCTGTGAGCTCCTGGGACAATTACAGACACTTGCTCCAAAAGTTCCAGGAAGCGGCCAGCTCCATGCCATGGAAGCCTGAGATTCCTGTGAAGCCTGAGTCAGATGCACCAGGCACAAGCCCAGGGTGGAGACTTGGGCCCTGGCAGACGACGTACTCTGCTGTGACTCAGTTTTCCCAGCCACACCCCTCCTGTGCCTGCTGGGGGTGGCCAGAAATAGAGCAAGGGAGGGGCTCCGAAGAGGGCAAGCGACCGAAGGAAGCAGCCTTTACTGGGCAGCAAGGCAAAAGAGGGAGAGGATGGTTTTAAATCATAATCAGAGCTTTGAAAAAAAGGAGTCAGGTCAGGAACCATGGCTCATGCCTGTAATCCCAACACTTTGGGAGGTGGAGGGGCGGGGATCACTAGAGCCCAGGAGTTTGAGACCAGCCTGGGCAACAGGACGAAACCCCATCTCTACAAAAAATACAAAAATCAGGCCGGGCGCAGTGGCTCACGCCTGTAATTGCAGCTACTCAGGGGGCTGAGGTAGGAGAATCACTTGAGCCTGGGGAGGCAGAGGTTGCAGTGAGTCGAGATCGCACCACTGCACTCCAGCCTGGGACACAGAGCAAGACTCTGTCTCAAAAAAAAGTATGAACTAACTAATGAAAGAAAGTAAGAATCAAACAGGGCAGAGGGAGCCCACACAGCTCAGAGCACCCAAGGAATCTGCACAGATGTGAAAGGTGTCCAGGTCCAGCAGTACCAGGCTGTGGGGAATGAGGCTGGGGGAGGGGGAGGAGGGAGGAGAGCTTATCTTCAAACCTCTCACCCCCTGCATTCCTACCCCATAAATGGACCTGAAAGTTCTGAGGGGTTCCTTCCACTCTGACCTTCCATGAGGCAGTGAGTGTGGTTCAGAGAATGGGCTCTGCAGACAGAGAGACCAGGGTTTAAATCCCTCGGCCACTTCCTGGTGGCCTTAGCAAAGGACATCACCTCACTTTCTCCATCTGTAGAATGGGCGGACAACAGTATCTACTTCAGAGCGGGACCGTGCCCTGAGCACAGAGTAGATGCCTGTAGGTGCCTGGGCAACGCTGTGATGCTGACGAGGCAGCGGCAGTGGCCGGCACTCACCTCCCGGTCGATGAGCCGCAGCGAGTACTTGATGTCCGGACTCTCGAGGGTGATGGCTGGCGTGGAGCGCCGGAACAGCTTCATGAGCAGACTGTATAGGAACCAGACTGGGGAGAGCACCACATGGCCCAACTGAAACGACAGGGACCTGTGGGGTCAGCACAGAAGCCTGCCTTTCCCTAAACACACCGGCTCGTCCACACTCCCAGGCCTCTGCTCATGCTGTCCCCTCTGCCGGGAGCACCCTCTCCCCACCACCCTCATCCAGACAGCATCATCAATTTTGGTGCCCACTAGGAGAAGCTATAAAGACCAGACTGAGCATTACACCTGTTGCTCATTACACTTGTCACTGAGCATTACCCAGGCTTCTAGGCTCAGTACCATGAGAAAAAGCTCCATTTCCTCTGAGGAGCCAGGACCAAAAAGTGCTGTGTCTCTAAGCACATATCCTTTTTCACTTTGGCTACTAGGAAGCTCAGAGCAAAATTAATCTTGAGCATAATATATTTGTGCTCCCTCCTTCTCTTCCTTCCTTTAGTCAACTTCCCTGGTTTTTGTTTTGTTTTGTTTTTTAATACAGAGTCTCACTCTGTCACCCCACCACCCAGGCTGGAGTGCAGTGGCCCGATCTCGGCTCACTGCAACTTCTGCCTCCTGGGTTCAAGCAATTCTCTGCCTCAGCCTCCCGAGTACCTGGGATTACAGGCACCTACCATCATGCCTGGCTAATTTTTGTATTTTTAGTAGACACAGGGTTTCACCACGTTGGCCAGGCTGGTCTTGAACTCCTGACCTTGTGATCCACCTGCCTCGGCCTCCCAAAGTGCTAGGATTACAGGTGTGAGCCACCACACCCGGCAACTTCCCTGGTCTTATTAAGTGATGTCAAGTTCTAGCTTGATTTAGACAAACAGACAAATAATAACCCCAACTCAGAATCTATCTGAAAGGCCTACACTGACCAAATGGCTCTATGACACCTTTAAATCCGGTCCCTTGGGGCCACTGATTGATGCTCTCCTCTTTGCTCTCCCACAGAGCACACTAGAACAAGTCAGTGAAACTGGGTGAACTGAGCCACTTCCCCAAATGACATCCATGAATGTCCCTGAGCCCTGGGGTTTTGCCATCAGGTGTAAGGGAAGCAAAGCAACGAGCCAGGCACTGGGAAGGTCACTGGCTGTGTGACCCCAAGAAAGTCCCTTCCCCTCTTAACTGGAGTGGACCAGGTGATCTGCAAGGCCCCCAGAGCTGCGACTCTACTGCTCAGATTACCAAGGTCAACAGCCTCGGGGATCCCAGGGCCACATTGGGCACCACACAGGCACGGCCCTCGCAGTAACCCCACGCGGTAGGCACTGTCACCGCCACCATTTCGCAGACGAGGAAACAACCCAGAAGGGCAAAGCGACTCACCCAGTCACACAGCTGGCAGGTCGGAGCTGACCCAGAGTCCACTCATCCCTTATACCACACTGGGAACCTCAGGCTCAGGCGGACCGCACCACACAGCCCTGAGGGGATGTTCCTTTCCAGCCCCTGCCCCCGACATCTCAGCCTCACGAAGGCCCTAAAACGGGGCCAGGCATAGTGGCTCACACCTGTAATCCCAACACTCTGGGAGGCGGAGGCAGGGGAACAGTTTGAGTCCAGGAGTTTGAAACCAGCCTGGGCAACAAGGTGAAACTCTGTCTCTAGAAAAAACATAAAAAGTTAGCTGGTTGTAGGCCGGGCACAGTAGCTTACACCTGTAATCCCAGCACTTTGGGAGGCCGAGGCGGGTGGATCACCTGAGGTCAGGGGTTCAAGACCAGCCTGGCCAACATGGCGAAATCCTGTCTCTACTAAAAATACAAAAATTAGCCAGGCATGGTGGCGGGTGCCTGTAATCCCAGATCCTTGGGAGGGTGGGGCAGGAGAATCGCTTGAACCTGGGAGGTGGAGGTTGCAATGAGCCAAGATCATGCCATTGCACTCCCGCCTGGGCAACAAGAGCGAGGCTCCATCTCAAAAAAAAAAAAGTTAGCTGGTTGCGGTGTCACATGCCCGTGGTCCCAGCTACTCAGATGGTAGAGGCAAAAAGATTGCTTGAGTCCAGGAATTCGAGACCAGCCTGGGCAACATAGCAAAACTCTGTCTCTATTCAAAAAGAAAAGCCCTAAAAGTTGGTTAGAAAACCCAAATCCCTGGCTGGGCACACACCTGTAATCCCAGCTACTCAGGAGGCTGAGGCAGGAAAATCACTTGAATCTGGGAGGAGGAGGTTGCAGTGAGCCAAGATTGTACCACCACACTCCAGCCTGGGAGACAGAGCAAGACTCCATATTGGAAAAAAAAAAAAAAAAAAGAGGCTGGGCGCGGTGGCTCACGCTTGTAATCCCAGCACTTAGGGAGGCTGAGGCAGGTGGATCATCTGAGGTCAGGAGTTCGAGACCAGCCTGGCCAACATCGTGAAATCCAGTTTCTACTAAAAATACAAAAAATTAGCTGGGTGTGGTGGCGCATGCCTGTAATCCCAGCTACTTGGGAAACTGAGGCAGGAGAAATGCTTGAACCCAGGAGGTGGAGGTTGCAGTGAGCCGAGATTGCGCCATTGTACTACCACTTGGGCAACGAGAGAGAAACTCCATCTCAAAAAAAAAAAAAAAAAAAAGGCCAGGCACGGTAGCTCACACTTGTAATCCTAGCACTTTAGGAGGCCAAGGCAGGCAGATCACTTGAGGTCAGAAGATCGAGACCAGCCTGGCCAACATGGTGAAACCTCATCTCTACCAAAAATACAAAAATTAGCTGGGTGTGGTGGGCTACCCCAGCTACTTAGGCGGCTGGAGCAGGAGAATCGCCTGAATCCGGGAGGTGGAGGTTGCAGTGAGCTGAGATCGTGCCACTGCACTAGCCTGGGCGATAGAGCGAGACTCCGTCACAAAAAAAAAAAAAAAGTGGGGGGCTGGGCACAGTGGCTCACGCCTGTAATCCCAGCAGTTTGGGAGGCCGAGGCGGGTGGATCACCCAAGATCAGGAGTTGGAGACCAGCCTGACCAACATGGAAAACCGCGTCTCTACCAAAAATACAAAAATTAGCTGGGTGTGGTGGTGGGCGTCTGCAATCCCAGCTACTCGGGAGGCTGAGGCATGAGAATCACTTGAATCCAGAAGGTGGAGGTTGCAGTGAGCTGAGATCGCGCCACTTCACTCCAGCCTGGGCGACAGAGCAAGACTCCCTCTCAAACAAAAAAACCCAAAAAAATTAAAAACCAAAAACTGCTGACAGACTCCAAGAGCTGAAGGATCCTCCCCTAAACCTCAGAGAGAGCACAGCCCTGCCCTCCTGACACCTGGATCTCAGACTTCTGGCCTCCAGAACTATAAGAGAATAAGGTTCTGTTGTCTTCAGCTGCCTGGTTTGCAGAAAATTTGTTATGGCAGCCCTGGTAAACTAGTACAGAAGCCAAAGAGACAGGACGAACTCCAGCATGTGGTTTTAGATTAGCACTGGCCCAAGAAAGAATTGCTATAACGGCCAATACTGAGACAATTGATGAAATTTGGCCAGCCTGGCCAACATGGTGAAACCCCATCTCTACTAAAACCACAAAAATCAGCTGTGCATGGTGGCGGGTGCCTGTAATCCCAGCTACTTTGGGGGCTGAGGCAGGACAACTGCTTGAACACAGGAGGCGGAGGTTGCAGTGAGCCAAGATCATGCCACTGGACTCCAGCCTGGATGACAAGAGCCAAGACTCCGTCTCAAAAAAAAAAAAAAAATTTGAATAAGGCTTGTGGATTAGATAATAGTGTTGTACCAATGTTACTTTCCTGTAATTATTCTGTGGTTATGCAAAAGAATGTCCTTGTTCTTAGGAGATACACACCGAAATATTTAGGGGCAAAGGGGCAAACTTACTCTCAAATGGTTCAAAAGATAGACACAGATGACCCTTGAACATGGGTTGGAACTGCTTGGTTCACTTTTTTTTTGGAATTTTTGATAAATCTTGTTTTATTCAGATAGCAGTCTGATCATACCTGGTCCAACAACACTCAAATAATAAATCAAATATAATCAGATGTTAAAGATTGGTCTTCAAACATTCTAGCCAATGATGCCACGCTTGCCTATGATCTCTCCGACATAAAACCACATCAGGCCGGGCGCGGCGGCTCAAGCCTGTAATCCCAGCACTTTGGGAGGCCGAGACGGGCGGATCACGAGGTCAGGAGATCGAGACCATCCACCAGCTATGCGGTGAAACCGTCTCTACTAAAAATACAAAAAAGAATTAGCCAGTAGGGTGGTGAGTAGCCTGTAGTCCCAGCTACTCCAGAGGCTGAGGCAGGAGAATGGCGTGAACCGGGAGAGTGACTTGACAGAGCAAGACTCCATCTCAAAATTTTACAAAGTTACTGTAAAAGAGCATTTATGGGCTGGACGCGGTGGCTTACACCTGCAATCCTAGCACTTGGAAGGCTAAGGCTAGCCCATCGCTTGAGCTCAGAAGTTTGAGATTAGCCTGGGCAACATGGTGAAACTGTGTCTCTGCAACAAAATTACCAAGGTCTGGTGGTACGTGCCTGTAGTCCCAGTTACTTCGGGGACTGAGGTGGGAGGATTGCTTGGGTACAAGAGGTCAAGGCTACAGTGAGCTCAGATCATGCCTCTGCACTCCAGCCTGGGTGATAAAGTGAAACCCTGTCTCAAAAAAAAAAAAAAAAAAAAAAAACAGAGCTCTCATGTACTCTTCACCCAGATGTACCTAACGTTATTATTTGCTACATTTGCTTTATTTCTCTCTATATAGTATATATCCAATGTATATTAAATATATTAGATACTACATGTGTGCATATATACACGGTGGACCCTTGAATGGCATGGGGGTTAGGGGCTGACCTGTATAGTTGACAGTCCATGTATAGGCCAGGTGCGGTGGCTCACACCTGTAATCCCAGCACTGTGGGAGGCCGAGGCAGGCAGATCACCCGAGGTCAGAAGTTCAAGACCAGCCTGGCCAACATGGTGAAACCCCATCTCTACTAGTGATACAAAAATTAACCAGGTGTGGTGGTGGGCACCTATAATCCCAGCCACTTGGGAGGCTGAGGCAGGAGAATCGCTTGAGCTCAGAAGGCAGAGGTTGCAGTGAGCCAAGATCACGCCATTGCACTCCAGCCTGGGCCAGACCTGTCTTTAAAAAAAAAAAATCCATGTATAACTTCTGGTTTCCCCAAAACTTTCGTACTAGTATACTATTGACTAGAAGCCTTACCAATAACGTATTTGTATATTTTATGTATTGTATACTATATTTTTACAGTAAAGTAAGCTAGAGAAAACTGTTCTCATAAGGGGCCGGGCGCGGTGGCTCACACCTGTAATCCCAGCACTTTGGGAGGCCGAGACAGGAGGATCATAAGGTCAGGAGTTCAAGACCAGCCTGGCCAACATGGTGAAACCCTATCTCTACTAAAAATACAAAACCTAGCTGGGCGTGGTGGCACGTGCCTGTAATCCCAGCTACTCGGGAGGCTGAGACAGGAGAACTGCTTCAACCCGGGAGGTGGAGGTTACAGTGAGCTGAGACCACGCCACTGTACTCCATCCTGGGTGACAGAGCAAGACTCCGTCTCAAAAAATAAAGAGAAAATAAATCATAAGGAAGAGAAAACATATTTACTATTCATTAAGAGGAAGTGGATCATCATAAAGGTCTTCATCCTTGTTCTCAGGTTGAGAAGGCTGAGGAGGAGGCAGGGGGTGGTCTTGCGGTCTCAGGTGACAGAGGGGGAGGAAGATCCTTGTATAAGTGAACCACGCGTCCTGGCCAGGTGCGGTGGCTCACACCTGTAATCCCAGCACTTTGGGAGGCAGAGGTGGGCAGATCACAAGGTCAGGAGTTCGAGACCAGCCTGGCCAACATGGTGAAACCCTGTCTCTACTAAAAATACAAAAATTAGCCAGACGTGGTGGCGTGCACCTGTAATCCCAGCTACTCGGGAGGCTGAGGCAGGAAAATCACTTGAACCTGGGAGGGGGAGGTTGCAGTGAGCTGAGATCACGCCACTGCACTCCAGCCTGGGTGACAGAGTCAGACTCCATCTCAAAATAAATAAATAAATAAATAAGTGAACCACACAGGGTCCTTCCGGGGGGATGACCTTCAGCTGACCATTTGGGATGATGGACTTTCCATCCTAGAACCTTGGCTCAATTTGTCCATAACCTTGGGGAGAAGACCCCAGCACTGGTGAAGACTGCTGTGACTTATTTGAAGCCTCGACTGGCCACATTTTGGTACTATTCCACAGTTGAGCTGGTTCCTCCCACCTCTGCTGAGATCCCTGGAGCGATTCAGAGCCTGAAAAAAATAGTCAGTAGTGCTCAGCCTGGTAGCTTCAAACAGCTCATGGTTAAGGAAGCCGTGCTGAGTAGTTTGCTGGCCACAAAAAAAAAAAAAAAAAAAAAAAATTTTTTGAGATGGAGTCTCGCTCTGTCGCCTAGGCTGGAGCGCAGTGGCGCAATCTCGGCTCACTGCAAGCTCTGCCTCCCGGGTTCACGCCATTCTCCTGCCTCAGCCTCCCGAGTAGCTGGGACTACAGGCACCCGCCACCACATCCCTAAGTTTTTTGTACTTTTTAGTAGAGACAGGGTTTCACTGTTAGCCAGGATGGTCTCAATCTCCTGACCTCGTGATCCACTCGCCTCAGCCTTCGAAACTGCTGGATTACAGGCGTGAGCCACCGCGCCCGGCCAGTAACTTTGAAATTATTTCAAAATAAAAAGTGTGTGAAGCCCATACTGGTAGTTCAATTAGAGAGACTGAGAAGTCAAAGTTCATATAAAACACTGGCTCTCAAGAAAGCTGTTTCACAGCTTGTTTATATAGCCTCCCCATATACCTCCCTGACTGTAGTTCTCTCAGCAAATGTGCATGTGTGTTCTCTTCTTATCATTACCCTACTAGTTCCCTTTTCACCTTGACTGCCAGGAAGCTCGGAAACAAGTTCCTTGCATGCGTGCAGGCCTCTCTACTTCCTTTGTGGGATCTGCTACGGGCCCCTTGAGGTAGTGTATCCTGCAGAACACAGACAAGTGCCTCCGCTCTACGCAGGGTCAGGTAAGACGCTGCTAACCTCTCAAGGCCTAGCCCCATCGCCCCTCCCCTTCTGGAAACCCCACCAGGAGTCCTTACTCTGCAACGATTTGAGGAGGGTGCTCTGGCGGAGCCGCGTGTCCTGTCCCTAGAAGGCAAGGGCCACTGCCTGGCCTGTCTCCTTGAAGAGATGTGAGATGAGATGAGCGGGGGCCCAGGTCACGTAGGGGTCTATAACTTGGGAAGTGCCAGCTCACATACAGGAGCTTTTCCTGCCACCCTCATGGGGCCACTACCAACTGAGAAGTGGAATAGCCAAGTGAAGGAAGGGCAGGGTGCTACAACCTCATACCAAGCCTGGCCCCCACCCCCAAACCAGCCCAGCAGCTCCAAGCTGCCCGGCTACAGTTACAGGCCCTTTGTTGGACTTAAAACAAAACACCTCTCTCCCAGGCAGGGCCTCCGTGATGGGTGCAGCTGAGGCCTCGCTCCGTGGGGCCCTTGGTATTTGACCCACGGGTCTAAAGGAAGGGCTGTGGATGCCTAGCCCACCCCTCACCCATGCCCAGGGCCACCCAGCTGGGGTCTCTGGCCACCACCCATTTAATCAGCATGGCCCAGGTGTTTCACGCATCCTTCAAGGCCCCAGTTGGCAGCTGTGGACTTGGGTCAGAGAGACCAGGATTTGAGTCCCAGCTTAGGACAGCAGGAGAGTCGCTTCACCTCCCCGGGCCCTACCTGGAGGATGGGGAGGGTGGGGAGGAAGGAGGCACCCAGCGGTCAGCGCCCCTGAGCTGGCGCTGTTCCGAGTAGGGGCCACGGGTTTCCTGGGATATTCCCCACCTCAACCCTAGGCTGCGGGCGTGGTGATCATCCCAGCACGTGAGGAAACCGAGGCCAGGAAAGGGGAGTGACCTTCCCCGAGTACACCAAAGCCAGCCCTCCAAGCACTGCTCACCACATGACACTGTTATCTGTCCCTCAGATAGATGAGGTGACCTGCCAAGGTCATGCAGCCCTGCGGGGTGGGCCGGGACTGGACTCCCAACGTCCAGCCCAAAGTGCCGCTCTTCCTGAGTCACCACCCAAGACAGGTGCCCTCTCTCTGCCCCAGTCACAGAGCTCACAGCCCAAATCTGATATCCTGCCTCACACAGTGAGGCCTGAGCACCTGCCCCCAGCCCCAGGGGCCCAAACCAACATGCGGCTCCACCCCCTCCTCAAATACCCACCATAGCTCCCCACTGCCTACCTGAAGGCACGCACTCTATGGCCCCAACTCTGGACTCACCTCCCAGCTCTCTGCTCTCTCAACATTAAGCCCTTCTTGCTTCAGGCGTTTGCATATGCTCTCCTCTCTGCCCTAAATGTCCTTCATCTGCAGGCATCCAACCAGCAAACTCCTATTCATCCCTCAGAGCCCAGCTCAAACATCAAAATCTTCCCTGATGAGCCCTTCCCTAGCTAACCAGGCCCTTGGTAGACTTTTCACAGCCCCTGGTCCCCTCTGGAAACTCTCTGGGATGAGGACAATTCCGATGATTCCTCTGCTTTCGACCTCTCCCTCAGTTACAGAAACCACACCCAGGGGGTATAGCGTCTAGGGAAAAAGTTGGCGGAAGTTACCTTCGCAGGAAATCACCATTGTTGGGGACCCTGGCAATGAACCTGAATGACATGAGGAGCTGGAGTTGTGCTTGCTGCTTCCTAGAGTTGTTTTCCAGCACAGCTGTGTCAGCGCACAGCCCAGCTTAAGGCCCCTCTGCGGGCAGCTGGCTTCAAGGGCTGCGAGGCACCTTCCCCCATTTCCTCCCTGGCCCTCCCACAGTGATGCAAGGTGGGAACAACCATGTTCCCCATGAGACAATGAGGGACAAATGTGTGACAGTGAGGGCAGAAATGTAGCTCAAGGAGGCCCAGGGTGGAGCCTGGGTGTTGGTTTCTGATTTTCTGTTGCTTTCCCACTTCCCTCACTTGCCCTAACCCTAAATCCACGGACTGGGCCTGGGTGGGTGCCAGGCCAAGAAAAAGATACCCACGTGTCAGTGGCCCCGATGGCAAGTCCCTGAATGCTGGCCTCGGCCATTGCACAGACCTTCCTCCAACCCCAGGCACCGGCTCCCCACAAGTATCCAGAGGTGGCCCTGGAGCAGATCCCGGGATCTGCGTCTGTCGTCACCACTGTATCCCCAATACTCCACACAGAAAGCACTCAACAAATATTTGTGGAATGAATTAGTGAAGGGACAATAGGCTCCCACCCTCCCAGTCTTCTTATTTTGCCTAGAAGTTTCCAGAACCAGGACAAGAGCCCAGACTCCTGGGTGAGGGCGGGGCACAGCCTGTCCTATGTGTCAGAAAAGCCCGCTTGTCCTCCAAGAGCACAGGCATCAGAGGTGGGCTTAGGATCCGGCTCCAGGCTGTTCCCACACCTGTTCCACACCCAGAGAGGATACACACAGCTCCCAGGGCTGAGCTGGGAGTCAGGCACTGCTCAGAAAGCCGGGCTCGCCGTGGGCAGCGGATGAGAGTCAGGGGCCTTCCTTCCAGTGTCCGCTCCCAACAACGGGGGCTGCCCAGAGCTTGAGGGGGCAGCCTTTGCTCCTGCCACCTCATTCAGTCCTCAAGCCTGTTCATGACTCCTCCCACTTCAGGTGAGGAAACCAAGCCTCAGGGGACAGACTTGAGCCCGGCGAAACCTTCCGGCCACTAAAGAGAAGGGGTGGGCTTTTTATTGGTAAAAGTTCTTATCTGGGGAGGCAGCCACGGGCAGACCATCACCATCTGTCAGTCATTTAGTCCACAAACCCCAGTGGGCACTCAGGTGGCAGGTCCCATGCCCAATGCGGGGGACACAGGCCAGGAGGCCCCACCTGAATTCAAGCCAAAGGGGGTGACAGACATGGGCAGAGAGGGTACACTACAGCCAGGAGCAGTGGAGGGGCGAAGGTTTTACCTCCAGAAAGCTAGAGGCCCTACCAGACTCACACGGTGGAGTACACTCTATTACCACCAGCACAGCTTGGAACAGGTCTGCCCCATCCCCAACCACAGCACCACCCCCACCCCCACCAGCAGTGGGCCAAGTAAACAGGAGGCAGATGGCTGAGGCCAAGGTCCCACCCCTGTGCCTCCTCAGCTGTGCTGCATGCGCACTTACACACACTCACACACACAGACCACCTCAACCCAGCCACCTGCAGACCCAGGGGACAGCTGCCTCCCAGTTCCTGACCTAATGCCCACAGGCCATGCTCTGCCCCACCAGGGAACCCACCACCCGCCTCTCCTTGTCTCTAATAACACAGAGGGGAAGAGGGACACAGGGTGCCAGAGTCCCAGGGAGCCCCCAGCTAATACACCATAGCTGAGGGGTTGCGTAGCTCTGCTCCCCACGCATAGAATGCCCTGCTCAGCTGCCCACCCCTAGAATTCCCTACGGGGACCCTGGCCTCCACTCTGCCCAGGTCAGGTTCGGGATGGGCAGAGAGAGCTGCCAGGGCCCCCTACGTGGCAGGCCCGGTCGTCCCCAGGTGCCAGTTCCCTGCCCTGGAGCTTGGACAAGCCAGTCGGGTTACTTGCTTACCTGTTGCCCGCCTGCCCGCCAGCAGTCCCACCAGAATCTGAGCGGCACCTCCCTCCTGGTACTGTTCTAACAGGGAGGAAGTGGGAGGGAGCGGAGGAAGTTCTGCAGTGGGGGGCTCTGGCTTGGCTGGGAACTGTGGGGGAAGGGAACCCAGGAGGAGGAACAGGTGGACACAGAGCTGGGATCTGGGCCACCGACTAAGCATAGGGCTGCCAAGGACAGTAGGAAAGCCCGGCAGACTCTACCTGTCAGCCTGTCAGGGTCGCTGAGCACTCACAGCCGGGCTGGGAAGCAGGGGAACCACAGTTCAGGACGGCAGGCCAAGCTCCAACATTCTCCCAGTGTGGCTGGCAGACTCCAGGGCCAACCCCTGGCCTGGATCCCCCAAAATGTTGGGAGAGGCCTCCCACGGGGCCTGCACGTCCTAGATAAGACACCTAGTGCACCAGGCCCCCAGCCAGCCTCCTGCAGACTGTGGGGAGCCCTTAAGCCAGGAGGCCTAGCTCAGAACATGCTGGAGACATTCTGGGCCAAGCGGGGACCCCAGCAGCACCCACAAAGGGTAATCCCCACCCACCCTTGGAGAGATGGGGCTCAGGGGGTTGGTGAAGGTCTCCCGACTTCCAGGCAGGGCTCTGCCCCTCACAGGCGACTACTCAGTCATTCAACAGAAATAAATGGAATGAGGCCAGGCACGGCAGCTCACACCTGTAATCCCAGCACTTTGAGGAACTGGGACGGGAGGATCACTTGAGCTCAGAAGTTTGTGACCAGCCTGGGCAACATAGCAAGACGTTGTCTCCATTAAAAATACAAAAAATTAGGCCAGGCACAGTGGCTCACTCCTGTAATCCCAGCACTTTGGAAGGCTGAGGCAGGTGGATCATCTGAGGTCAGGAGTTCGGGATCAGCTTGGCCAAGATGGCGAAGCCCTGTATCTACTAAAAGTACAAAAAATAGCTAGGTGTGATGGCGAGTGCCTATAATCCCAGCTACTTGGGAGGCTGAGGCAGGAGAATTGCCCGAGCCCAGGAAATGGAGGTTGCAGTGAGCTGAGATCATGCCACTGCACTCCAACCTGGGTGACAAAGAGAGACTCCGTCTCAAAAAAAAAAAAAAATCAGACAGGCGTGTTGGCACGTGCCTGTACTCAGAATGCTGAGGTAGAAGGATCACTTGTGCCCAAGAGGGTCAGGCTGCAGTGAGCTATGATCACGCCACTACACTACAGTCCGGGTGAGACCCTGTCTCAAAAAAGAAAACGAAAAATGTGTAGAGCAGCCAGGTGCTGGGGAAGTGGCCATAAATCCAACCACCAGCTGGATGGTAAGGAGCACCACCAAAAACAGCAGGGAAGGGTTGAGTGGAGCCCAGGGGAAGCTTTGGAGACACAGGCAGGACATTTCAACAATAAAGGAGGCAGGTGCTTTCTCGGGAAGAATGGGGAGAGTGTTGCATGAAGGCTGGGGTGATGCCCACAGGTTCACCCTGGGGTCTGAATACCCCCAAGTTCTGGGTTAAGCCACATTTTCCTGAGCAACCGCCCAAGCCAAGAGGCCTTTTGCCTGGTTCCCCAAGGAGGAGCCTCTAGCGCCAGAGGGAGGGCCCAGGTGCCCTCCAAGTGGCAGATGCCAGGTGTGGAGGTGGAGGTGGAGGGGTGCTGGGCTGATTCCTTCTGTGTCTGCCTCCCCACACACAGCGGGTCACAGTTGACGGGGGAGCTGCCCTCTGCAGCTGCAGCCTTCACGTGTCCACACAGACTCAAGCCTCCAGCCCCACCATGATCAACTTTTGAGAAACTGGAGAGAGGAGGTGGCCTGGGGGGAAGGGAAGGTGGTTCTAGGCCAGCCCAGAAGTGACAGCAGCAGAGTGGACTTTGAAACCCCATGGAGCAGGCTCCCTCGGGCGGCGGCGCTGTGGGACGGTGGCCAAGACTAGCTTGCATTTCCCCATCTGTGAAATGGGGCAAACGGCGCTGATACCATAAAGTGTGAGGTCCCCAGCACAGCTTGCAGAGTCAGTGGGAGCCTGGCCTCGCTGGCAGCCTGGCCCACTGCGCACTGGGAGGACGCCCCAGCGTCATCAGGGTTCTGTTCCTTGTTGCTAAAACGTGCAAAACCCTCTGACTCAGTGACATCGCGCACACACACGTTCAGTCACAGTCACATCGCCCATTCACATACTCCCGACACACACATCACACGTTTCCATGCCCGCCCTTCACACCCACCGTCACACTCACACACTCTCAAGCCACAGTCATTCGCACGCTCGCTCACACACTCACACTCAGACGCACACACACTCACAACCACGGGTCCCTCCAGCAGCCAAGGCCCCACGGCGGCCAGGGCAGGGCTCGGGTGCTCCCCGTTGCTGGGCTCTGCCGCGCACCCCGGGCAGGAGGGCTGGTTCCCCGGTACAGACGACCAGGGCGTGAGTCGCGGTCACCACGTTGCTCCCCCGGGCAGGGCTAGGGTGCGGTGGGGTGGGGCGCGGCTGGCTGGGCGGGCGGAGTGGGTGCGGCCGGTTGAGATGGGGCCGGGTTCGGCCCGGGTCCCGCGCCCCCTCCCGCAGGCCAGCCCGCCCCCTCGCCAATGGGTCCCTGTCCCTCGCGACGCCCTGCGGCCCCGGCGCCCCCTCCCCGCCTACCGTGCTCAGCTGGGCCCCCATGGTGGCCCTGCGCTGCGCTCCCTCTGCAGCCGCCGCCGAGACCGTCGCGCCCCAGCCCGCGTCACCCCGGAGCGGGGGCGGGGCCGAGGGGCCAGGCGGGCGCGCGGGGCGGGCGCGGGGGCGGGTACCGGGTCGCTCCGCCCGCTTCTGCCGCGCACTGGAGACGGGGAAGTGGGGATGCGCCCCTCTGCGCTGGAAGCTCTCCCGCCGCTGTGCGGCCCCACGCGGGACGGTGGCCTCTCTGGGCCTCGTTCGCCGCCATAAAGGAAGCAAGATGGCGCCCCCCGAACGGGAGCGAGAATAAGAAGCGGAATCTTCGCCGGGCCTCCGAGCCTGCAGGGGCCGGCCCTGCCTGGCCTGGCCTGGGCCTGGGCCTGTGCCTGCAGCTGCTCAGCGCGGCCTTTCCCCAGGCCTTTGAACTTGCAATTCCCTGGGCAGCACTGTTCCCAGCTGCCTCTGGCCGGGCCGTTCTGATTGCTCACGTCCCAGGTCAAATGCTGCGGTCTCAGCACGGCCCGCCCAGAGCCTCCTCCCCGGCGGCGCCTCCGCTCCCCACCCCATTGTCCCACTGTGGAGTGGTCTTTGTCCCACGTAGCTGAAGGCCTCCTGCGTGTTTCCCCCACTCCCACCCTATCTCAGTGGACTGTGGGCTCCCGGAGTGCAAGGCCCTGTCTGGTTTGAAGTCCCCTACATCCCCGGAGCCTAGCACAGAGCCTACCACATAGTAGGTGCTCAATAAATGCTTTTATTTCTTTTTTTTTTTTTTTAAAGCAGGGTCCTACTCTTGCCCAGGCTGGAATGCAGGAGCCTGATTACAGCTCCCTTTAGCCTCAATCTCCCAGGGTCAAGCGTTCCTCCTGCCTCAGCCTCCTGAGTAGCTGGGCACGTGCCACCACGTCCAGCTAATTTTTTTTTTTTTTTTTTGAAATGGAGTTTCGCTCTTGTTGCCCAGGCTGGAATGCAATGACGCGATCTCGGCTTGCAGCAAAACTCCTTCTCCAGGGTTCAACAGATTCTCCTGCCTCAGCCTCCCGAAATTACAGGCATGTGCCACCACGCCCGGCTAACCGGCTATTTTTTTTTTTTTTTTTTTTTTTTGAGACGGAGTTGCCCAGGCTAGAATGCATTGGCACTATCTCGGCTCACTGCAAGCTCCGCCTCCTGGATTCACGCCATCCTCCTGCCTCAGCCTCCCGAGTAGCTGGGACTACAGGCGCCCACCACCACGCCCGGCTAATTTTTTGTATTCTTAGTAGAGACAGGGTTTCACCATGTTAGCCAGGATGGTCTCGATCTCCTGACCTCGTGATCTGTCCTCCTCGTCCTTCCAAAGTGCTGGGATTACAGGCGTGAGCCACCGCGCCTGGCCTAATTTTGTATTTTTAGTAGAGACGGGGTTTCAACATGTTGGTCAGGCTAGTCTCGAACTTCCGACCTCAGGTGATCTGCCTACCTCGGCCTCCCAAAGTGCTGGGATTACAGGCGTGAGCCATCGCGCCCGGCCATTTTTGTATTTTTTTTTTTTTTTTTTTTTTGAGACGGAGTCTCGCTCTGTCGCCCAGGCTGGAGTGCAGTGGCCGGATCTTGGCTCACCGCAAGCTCCGCCTCCCGGGTTCACGCCCTTCTCCGGCCTCAGCCTTCCGAGTAGCTGGGACTACAGGCGCCGCCACCACGCCCGGCTATTTTGTATTTTTTAGTAGAGATGGGGTTTCACCGTGTTGGCCAGAATGGTGTATTTTTTTGTAGAGATGGGTTTCACTATGTTTCCTAGGCTGGTCTGGAACTCCTGGGTTCAAGCCATCCTTCCACCTTGGCCTCCCAAAGTGCTGGGATTACAGGCGTGAGCCACGATGAGCAGCCTAAATACTTGTTGAATGGGTGAATTCAATGGACAGTGGGCACCTTTTCCGTGTAGGCTCATGCTGGGCCCTAGGGGTCATTCTCTGGCCTTGCTCTCCTAGTAGGGTCTTGGACCCAGATGTGAGCTCCTGGTGCTCTGAGGGGGTGGGGTGGGCCGTGTGTTCAGGCAATGTGGCACAGACCAGGCAGAGAAAGGGAGAAGCGCCTTGCTGGCAGGGCCTGGAGGTGGAGACAGGTGAACAGAGGCCTGATGTGCAAGGTTAGAGAGGCTGATACAGCCGAGCCGGCGGCACAGTGGTGCGATGTGACGTTGTGGAGGCAATGTGGAGCCCCAGGTGGAAAGAACCGGAATGTCAAGGAGAATGGGGAGCCCTGCAGGATCTAGGCAGGTGAGGGAGTGACTTACTGGGTTTATTTGTTTACCTAGAGATGAGATCTCGCTCTGTTGCCCAGGCTGGAGTGTAGTGATGCAATCACAGCTCACTGCAGCTCAAGCCATCCTCCCACCACAGCCTCCCAGAGCACTGGAATTACAGGCATAAGCCACCATGTCCACCCGCCTACCCACCCACCTGACCTACTGGTTTTTTTTCTGTTTGTTTGTTTTGTGGTTTTTTTTTAGACGGAGTCTTGCTCTGTTGCCAGGCTCGAGTGCAGTGGTGCAATCGCGGCTCACTGCAACCTCCGCCTCCTGGGTTCAAGCAATTTTCCTGCCTCAGCTTCCCAAGTAGCTGGAACTACAGGCATGCATCACCATGCACCACCACGCCCAGCTAGTTTTGTTTTATTTATTTATTTATTTATTTATTTTTGTAGAGATGGGGTTTTGCCATTTTGCCCAAGCTGGTCTCAAACTCCTGGGAGCGAATGATCCTCCTGCCTCAGCCTCCCAAAGTGCTGGGATTACAGGTGTGAGCCACCACATCTGGCTTCCTTGTGAAATGTGGAGGTGACTAAGTTGGCTTTCTCCTTTTAATCATCCCTCACAAGTTGTAAAGAACTTTGAGGTCAGGAGTTCAAGACCAGCCTGGGCAACATGGTGAAACCCCATCTCTACTAAAAATACAAAAATTATCTGGGCATGGGCATGGTGGTGCACGCCTGTAATCCCAGCTACTTGGGAGGCTGAGGCAGAATTGCTTAACCGGGACCCAGGAGGCAGAGGTTGCAGTGAGCCAAAATCATGCCACTGCACTCTAGCCTCAGCTACAGAGCAAGACTCCGCCTCAAAAAAAAAAAAAAAGAAAGCAAACTGTTTGAGGCATGCATCACTCATTACCTATGGTTCTCTCAGGTAACTAATAAATGACACCCACAAGTCAGTTGTGCAGAACAAAAGAGCTCTGACTGGGCAGAGTAGCTCATGCCTGTAATCCCAACACTTTGGGAGGTTGAGGCAGGGGGATCACTTGAGCCCAGTAGCTCCAGACGAGCCCTGACAACATAGTAAGACTTCATCTGTTTAAAAAAAAAAAAAAAGCTGGGTGCAGTGGCCCACGCCTGTAATCCCAGCACTTTGGGAGGCTTAGGAGGGTGGATCACCTGCTAAAAATACAAAAATTGGCTGGGCACAGTGGCTCATGCCTGTAATTCCAGCACTTTGGAAGGCCAAGGCAGATAGATCACGAGGTCAGGAGTTCAAGACCATCCTGGCTAACACGGTGAAACCCTGTTTCTACTAAAAATACAAAAAATTACGGCCGGGCGCGGTGGCTCAAGCCTGTAATCCCAGCACTTTGGGAGGCCGAGGCGGGTGGATCACAAGGTCAGGAGATGGAGAGCTTGCAGTGAACTGAAATCGCACCACTGCACTCCAGCCTGGGTGACAGAGCGAGAGTCCGTCTCAAAAAGAAAGAAAGAAAAGAAAGCTAGCTGCACACGGTGGCACATGCCTGTAGTTGCAGCTACTCAGGAGGCTGAAGTGGGATGATGTCTTGAGCCTGGGAGGTTAAGGCTGCTGTGAGCCTGGGCGACAGAGCAAAACCCTGTCTCCACAAAAAGAAAAAAAAAAAACAACAGACTGGGCACAGTGGCTCACGCCTGTAATCCCAGCACTTTGGGAGGCCCAAGGTGGGTGGATCACCTAAGGTCAGGAGTTTGAGATCAGCCTGGTCAACATGGTGAAACCCTGTCTGTACTAAAAAATACAAAAAATTAGCTGGGTGTGGTGGCGGGCACCTGTAATCCTAGCTGCTCGGGAGGCTGAGACAGAAGAATTGCTTGAACCTGGGAGGCAGAGGTTGCAGTGAGCCGAGATGGCGCCATTACACTCCAGCCTGGGGGAGAAGAGTGAAACTCCGTCTCAAAAAAATAAAATAAAAAACCCATAAATCAAACAAAAAGAAAAGAGCTCCGCTGCATGGCAGCCTCTGTGCACCAGTACTATGCTGGGAGATGGAGGGATGAGAGAACCAATATCAGGGACAGGAGGAAGCCGAGGTAGGGACTAGGCTGTGGGCTGATGGGCTCGTCTACCACTTCCTTCAACCCACACATTTGCCCTGAGCGGGATGTAGGGCAGGGTTAACGGCCTCATCTCCCAGATGCTATGAGTGAGGCTCAGAGAAGGGCCTGAGTGGTTAATGGACTTGCCGGGCTTTTTCCATGGTTCTAGTTTTAGCCCTCACAAAGAGCGTCATGGGAATAAACATGGCAAGCAAAATGAGTGCAGAGAGAGCCCTAGGGTAGGTCCCCAAGGAATCAGCCTCTGGGTGCAGGTCCTTAGTGCAGCTGGCAGTTGGGGCAAATGAAAGAACACAGGTGCCAGGTGCGGTGGCCAGGTGCAGTGGCTCATGCCTATAATCCCAGCACTTTGAGGGGCCGAGGTGGGCGGATCACCTGAGGTCAGGAGTTCGAGACCAGCCTGGCCAATATGGTGAAATCTTGCTTTTACAAAAAATACAAAAATTAGCCGGGCATGGTAGCGGGCGCCTGTAATCCCAGCTACTTGGGAGGCTGAGGCAGGAAAATTGCTTGATCCCTGGAGACGGAGGTTGTAGTGGGCCAAGATCGTGCCATTGTATTCCAGCCTGGGTGACAAGAGCAAGACTCCGTCTTAAAAAAAAAAAAAAAAGAACACAGGCTCAGTCGGGTACAGTGGCTATAATCCCAGCACTTTGGGAGGCCAAGGCGGGCAGATAACCTGTGGTCAGGAGTTCGAGACCAGCCTGGCTAACATGGTGAAATTCCCTCTCTATTAAAAATACAAAAATTGTCAGGTACAGTGGCTCATGCCGGTAGTCCTAGCACTTTGGGAGGCTGAGGCAGGAGAATCACTTGAACCCCAGAGGTGGAGGTTGTAATGAGCTGAGATCAAGCCACTGCACTCCAGCCTGGATGACAGAGGGTGACTCCGTCAAGAAAAAGAAAGAAGGAAAGAAGGAAAGAAAGAAAGGAAGGAAGGAAGGCAGGAAGGAAGGAAGGAAGGAACAGAGAGAGAGAGAGAGAGAGAAAGAAGAAAGAAAGGAAGAAAGAAACAGGCTCTGGTGTCAGACAGGCCTGGGTTCCAATCCCAGCCCTTCTACCCTCTAACTATGTGGCCTTGAGTACATCACATGGCTGGAGTCTCTTTCCCCATCGGCAGTGTGGAGATAATGATACCTATCCCTTTGGATCTCAGCTCCCTCCCCCATGGAGGGGACACTGCACAGGGCTGTGTTAAGGCATCCTCACAGTGGAAAACAAATATTACTTGACAGAAATAGAAAGGAACCATAAAGATAAGCACGATGGAAATAATGTAATTCAATTCTAGCCACATCCCAGTCTGTTGCTGGCCAGAGGCCTAAGCCTGGGTCTTCTCTTCCCTGGGTCTAAAGGCTGGAAAGAGACTTGAAAAGGCAAGAATTTTCCAGGCCCAGCCCCAGGCCATGCCTACACCATGGGGATGGGAAAGCCTTGCTTGGTGAACCCGGAAGTCCCTGACGCAGGGGCTGCTGGGCTTGCAGCCTAAGGGCTCCTCGGCCCCCAGCAGCTCAGGCAGGTCACCCCCAAGGTACATCCATCTGGGTAGATTAGGACCTCGTCACTGTGGGTTCTTGGCCAGTTTCTTGGAATCTGGTTAGCAGAAAGCCAGTCCTGTGGCCACCTAATGCTGAGAATGCTGGCACAGAGGACCCAATCACAGTGTCCCTGTCCCCCAGAGCCCTGACATGTCTGAACACCCTCCCTCTGCCCTCGCGGAAGCCATTCGCTGTTCACTCACCACGCCCTGCACAGAGACTGCCCTGGAGACCATTCAGGGCCTGCCCTCAGGGAGCTGAAGATCCTGGGACTCAGGCCCAGAAGCAGTGATGAGAGGATAGATGAGCAGTGGGGGCAACAAGAAGGGAGCACCCTGTGAGGCACTGGGCCAGGTTCAGAGAGAAGACGGCATCCAAGGAGGAGTTCTGGAGATGGAAGAGGCGAGGAGGGCATGGCTGGGGCCTGCTGGCTGAGACGCCTGCAAGGTTGGGGTGCTAGGCCGTCCAGGGCTAGAGCCAGCATGGGTGGGGGAGACGAGCCAAAGATGGCACCCAGGTGGTGGTCTGCCCAGGCCTGGGTGGGCGTGGAGGAGGTGTAGGTAGAGAAGGCTGTGAGCTTGGCTCTGAGAGGCAGGAGGGGGCCGTGGGGCCCTGAGAGAAGACATCCAGGCTGCTCTGCAGAGCTCCGACCACAGCCTCCTTAGGCAGTGGCAGCCCTGATCGATCGCCTTGCTTCAAGAGCGGCCAGAGGCCACCAGCGCCCTCAAGTGGTTAATTTAAGAATGACTGAAAACACTGAAAAAGGAGAAGAGCTGCAGTTCCTACTTCCCGGATGGGGAGCTGAAGTCACCTTGCCAAGCAGCCTCTGGCAACTTCACTGGAACCTAGCCTCCAGCCCTTACCTGCTCCAGGACCTCGGGATTTAGGCCAGGTGCAGCAATTTGGGAGGCCGAGGTGTGAGGATCGCTTGAGCTCAGGGGTTCGAGTCCAGCATGGGCAACATAGCGAGACCCCATCTCAACAAAAATTCAAGAAAAATTAAACAGGCGTGATGTCGCATGCCTGTACTCAGCTACTTGTGAGGCTGCGGCAAGAGGATCTCTTGAGCCCAGGAGTTGGAGGCTTCAGGGAGCTATGATCTCACCACTGCACCACAGCCTGGGCAACAGAGTAAGACCCTGTTTCGAAAAATAATAATAATAAAATAAAATGGGGTTCAATCCTAGAAGGACCACAGATGATTGTAGGTGCCTCCCCATCCCCTACACCATTTGTTTTTCATTGGCGTGGCCAACTGGTGACAGGATGACACAGCCACACAGTGACCTATATGATCTCAGAAGCTGAGTACAGTGGCTCGCGCCTGTAATCTCAGCTTTAGGAGGCCTAGGTGGGAGGATCACTTGAGCCCAGGAGTTTGAGACCAGACTGGGCAATATAGACCCCATGTCTAAACATAAAAAAGTAGCCAGACATGGTGGCACACACTTTTGGTCCCAGCTACTGAGGCAGGAGGATCCCTTGAGCCCAGAAGGCAGAGGCTGCAGTGAGCCATGATTACACCAATGTTCTCAGCCTGGGTGATGCAGTAAGACCCTATTTCAAAAAAGACAAAAAACAAAACCCCCAAACAAAGTTAAACTATAAATTAAGTTCCTCGCAAAGTTAGTTTGGCCTACACCCAGGAATGAACAATGACACCTTGGAGGTTAGAGGCAAGAGGGAGTTGGTTAGGTCAGATCTCTTTCTCTGTTATAATTTTCTCACTGTTACAGGTTTTGCAAAAGTGGTTTCATTTTCTTTTCTTTCTTTCTTTTTCCTTTTCCTTTTTTTTTTTTTTTTTTTTGAGATGGGGTTTTGCTCTTGTTGCTCAGGCTGGAGCGAAATGATGTAATCTCGGCTCACTGCAACCTCCACCTCCTGGGTTCAAGCGATTTTCCTGCCTCAGCCTCCCATGTAACTGGGATTACAGGCATGTGCCACCATGCCCAGCTAATTTTTGTATTTTCAGTACAGATGGGGTTTCACCATGTTGGCCAGGCTGGTCTCGAACTCCTGACCTCAGGTGATCCGCCCACTTAGGCCTCCCAAAGTGCTGGGATTACAGGTGTGAGCCACCTCGTCCAGCCTTTTTTTATTTTTTGTAGAGACAGTCTCGCTATGTTGCCCAGGCTGGTCTTGAACTCCTGGCCTCAAGCAATCCTCTTGCCTTGGCCTCCCAAAGTGCTTGGATTACAGGTATGAGCCGCTGCACCCAGCCAAGCCATATGGTTTCTGTTGAAACTACTCGGTTCTGCCAAACAAAACCAAACAGCTATAGACCAAATGTAAACAAATGAATTTGGCTGTGTCCTGTCTGAACTGCACTTATAAGTCACAAATGGGTCAATATGTCAAAAGACAAAATTTCAACAAAATTAGTTTGAAGAGCTAATTGACTTTTTTTTTTTAAGAGAGCGAGAGATGGGGTCTTGCTATGTTGCCCAGGCTGGTGTGCAGTGGCTGTTCATAGGTACGATCATAGCACACTACAACCCTGAACTCCTGAGCTCAGGTAAACTGGGCCCCTTCTGGTTGGTTGCTGTGAATCTTCTATTTTTTGGACAACTGGCCCATTTCAAAGTTCGGCTTGATCATGTGGCACCTAGCACGAGTGATTCAGTTCTAGTTTGGTCTGGTCTGTTGGGGCCCAGGGCAAGAGCTCTGTCCAAAATAATGGCCAATTTGGGTTGGGCACAGTGGCTCATGCCTATAATCCCAGCACTTTGGGAAGCTAAGGCAGGTGGATCACCTGAAGTCATGACTTCGAGACCAGCCTGACCAAAATGGTGAAACTCCGGTTTCTACTAAAAACACAAAAAATTAGCCGGGCATGGTGGTGGGTGCCTGTGGTCCCAGCTAATCGGGAGGCTGAGGCAAGGGAATTGCCTGAACCCAGGAGGCGGAGGTTGCGGTGAGCCAAGATCACACCACTGCACTCCAGCCTGAACCAAACATCGAGACTCCATCTCAAAAAAAAAAAAAAAAAAATTATGGCCAATTGAACTTGACGTACCGGTCATTGATGGGTCAATATTAACTCCTGATTGTGCTTTTGTGGAGAATATCTTTGTAGGAAATGTTTGGGGTTGATGTTGCAACTTAAGTTCACATGATTCCCGGGGGGAAAAAGTTCTTTGTACTTCAGGAAATTGATTGAAACAAAAAAGATTATGAGGGGAGGAGCGAGTCTCCTCTGCTCCCCTCTGCAGGGGTGCGTGTTCCACCCATGAACCGCAGCATGCCAGGCCCAGTTTGCCTGTGAGGAAGTCCTCTGTGTTTTACCCTGTAAGGAAGGTCAGATGGAAATGACCAGTCTGCTTTTCGTTCCTTACTTCTGCTTTCTTCAGCCCTTGCGCTCCCTCACCTGGGCAGTCCCTGTACTGGGCAGGCTCTCTAGACCGTGTCACCGCCCTGTCCTTCTTTTAGCCACCTCCCATCCCATTTTACTATTAGAGTTAGAGCCTCACTTGTTTAACTCGATTTGGTGAACACTCCAGCTATTTCCTGTGTGGCTTTGAAGGAAATAAAAATAGTTTACCCCAAAATATATTTCTTTCTTTTTTTTTTAGACATAATCTTGCTCTGTCGCCTAGGCTGGAGTGCAGTGGCGTGATCTCGGCTCACGCAAGCTCCGTCTCCCAGGTTCATACCATTCTCCTTTCTCAACCTCCCGAGTAGCTGAGACTACAGGTGCCCGCCACCATGCCTGGCTAATTTCTTGTATTTTTAGTAGAGACGGGGTTTCACTGCATTAGCCAGGATGGTCTTGATCTCCTGACCTCGTGATCCACCCGCCTCGGTCTCCCAAAGTGCTGGGATTACAGGCGTGAGCCATGGCGCCCAGTCTCTTTTATTTTTAGTTTTTTTGAGGCAGGGTCTTGCCCTGTTGTCCAAGCTGGAGTGCAGTGGTGTGATCACGGCTCACTGCAGCCTTGACCTCGTAGGCTCAAGCGGGCCTCCCCTCAGGAGCAGGGGGAGTACAGGTGCATACCACCACTCTGAGCCAATTTTAAAATTTTTTGTAGACATATGGCCTCATCACGTTACCCACTCTGGTCTCAAACTCTAGGGCTCAAGTGATCCCTCAGCCTCCCAAAGTGCTGGGATTACAGGTGTGAACCACCGCGCCCGGCCAGGGCTGTCATTTAACTCTGCCTAGAGCACAGCAGAACGCAGGAGGTGAGACCCCCCCATGGTCAAAGCTGCCTGAGTGCCCCCTTAGCCAGTCCCAACTCCTAGAAGCCATCAAGGGGGTCTGTGTGATCTAAAGATCATTGTTCTTTATTTTTATTTATTTTTCTTTTTTTCTACCGGCATCCCATTGTTCTTTAAAATAAAAAACAAGTTTATTAATCTTGCAGGCAGCCTGCCAGGGTTGTGGGGAGGTGGTTAGGACAGGAAGACAATGAATTATTAGTGACTTCCGCTTATGGAAATGACTGCCAGCATGCAACCATGTGAAGCGGAGGAAAAGGTTGGAGAGAGAGGAAAACGTCTTAGCAAAAGTCAGGCCCCTGCCATAATTCTTTTTTTGGGGGCGGGGGTCACCCAGGCTGGAGTGCGGTGGCATGATCTCTGCTCACTGCAACCTCCGCCTCCCAGGCTCAAGCGATTCTCTTGCCTCAGTCTTCCAAGTAGCTGGAATTACAGGCATGTGCCACCACACCACACCTGGCTAATTTTTGTATTTTTAGTATAGACGGGGTTTCGCCATGTTGGCTGGGCTGGTCTTGAACTCCTGACCTCAGGTGATCTGCCTGGCTTGGCCTCCCAAAGTGCTGGGATTACAGTGAGCCACCACACCCGGCCCCCTTTCCTCATTTTAATGCTAAAAATCATTTCCAGGGGTAGAGTTTTAAAATGCTAATGCTACACATGATGTATGAAGAAGTATGTTGAACCACCATGCAAGAGCTAGACAAACCCTTCCCATACATGCCCTGACATAATCCTTCCTATAGAAAGACACTATGAGCCAGAACTATCTGAGACAGGTCTCAGTCAATTTAGAAAGTTTATTTTACAAAGGTTAAGGAGTCGTGCCTGAGCTTCAGTATTTAAAGGGGAAAGGGTGGATTGGGGGAAGAGGAAGACATTTTATTTTATTTTATTTATTTTTGAGACAGAGTTTCACTCTCGTTGCCCAGGCTGGAGTGCAATGGTGCAATCTCGGCTCACCACAACCTCCGCCTCCCAGGTTCAAGCGATTCTCCTGCCTCAGCCTCCCTAGTAGCTGGGATTACAGGCCTGCGCCACCATGCCCAGCTAATTTTGTATTTTTTTTTTTTTAGTAGAGACAGGGTTTCTCCATGGTAGTCAGGCTGATCTCGAACTCCGGACCTCAGGTGATCCACATGCCTCGGCCTCCCAAAGTGCTGGGATTACAGGTATGAGCCACCATGCCCGGTCATAAGAGGAAGAAATTTTAAAAGTGTGTGGATAGACAAGAAACAAATAGTTGCATCCTTTTGAGTCTTTGATCAGCCTTTCACTGAATACACAATTTCCATGTGGGAGCGGGGTAGAGGAGTAGTCACTTGCGCCTTAGTCTGGCTCAGTGAATCTGCATTTTACATTAAATATAGCATAAACAATAGGGCAGAGGAGTCAATCAGATATGCATTTGTCTCAGGTGAGCAGAGGTGTGACTGAGTTCTGTCCTTTGTCCCACACCTGGGAAGACAAGCTATCAATTTACAACACTAGGGTGGAATTCAATAGAATTATTTTAAGGTGATCTTGGGGACCGCAAGGAATTTCCTTGTGGGTAAATCGTGAGGGAGGTATGTAGATTCTTTCTTTTTTTTTTAATATCTGTAGTTATCTTATTTAAGAATAAAATGGGCAGGGCATGGTGGCTTATGCCTGTAATCCCAGCACTTGGAGGCTGAAGCTGGAGGATCATGAGGTCAGGAGTTCGAGACCAGCCTGGCCAACATGGTGAAACCCCGTCTCTGCTAAAAATACAAAAATTAGCCGGGCATGATGGGGTATGCCTGTAGTCCCAGCTACTCCGGAGGCTGAGGCAAAACAATTGCTTGAAACCGGGAGGTGGAGGTTGCAGTGAGCCTAGATCGCGCCACTGCACTCCAGCCTGGGCGACAGAGAGAGATTCCATCTCATAAAACAAAAGCAAACCACAAAAACAAGCAGAATAAAATGGGGGCAGGTTTGCCTGATGCTGTTCCTAGCTTGGCTTTTCCCTTTGGCTTAGTGATTTTAAGGGTCCTGAGATTTATTATCCTTTCTTTCTTATTTTATTTTATTTTATTTTTTGTGATGGAGTCTTGTTCTGTCACCCAGGCTGGAGTGCAATGGCGCGATCTCTGCTGTCTGCAACTGCTGCCTCCTGGGTTCAAGTGATTCACCTGCCTCAGCCTCCTGAGTAGCTGGGATTACAGGTGTGCGTCACCATGCCTGGCTAATTTTTTGTATTTTTAGCAGAGACAGGGTTTCACCATGTTGGCCACCTGGTCTCAAACTCCTGACCTCAGGTGATCTGCCTGCCTCAGCTTCCCAAAGTGCTGGAATTACAGGCGTGAGCCACCACGCCTGGCCCTATTCTCCTTTCACAACCCTATAAAACAGGGGTCCTCAAACCCCAGGCCATGGACTGCTACTGGTTTACGGCCTTTAGGAACTGGACTACACAGCAAGAGGTGAGTGGCAGGCGAATGAGCAAAGCTTCATCTGTATGTACAGCCACTCCCCATCGCTTGCATTACCGCCTGAGCTTGCCTCCTGTCAGATCAGCGGCAGCATTAGATTCTCGTAGGAGAATCCTATCGTGAACCCTATTGTGAATGGTGCATGTGAGAGATCTAGGTTCCACACTCTTTATGAGAATCTAATGCCTGATGATCTGTCACTGTTTTCCATCACCCCCAAATGGGACCGTCTAGTTGCAGTAAAACAAGCTCAGGTTCCCACCGATTCTACATGATGGCCAGTTGTATAATTATTTCATTATATATTACAATGTAATAATAATAGAAATAAAGTGCAAATAAATGTCATGTGCTTGAATCATCCTGAAACCACCCCCTCACCCGCCCCCCTATCCATGGAAACATTGTCTTCCATAAAACTGGTCCCTGGTGCCAAAAAGGCTGGGGACCTCTGCTATAAAACTAAACCACACACTACCCCTGGGGAGCAGCCGGTTCCTTTTCCTGTCTCAGTGCTGGCTCCCTTGTGCACAAGCTAAAATAAACTTTCTTTTTGCTGCTATGTCTGGTGATCTCTCTTGATTTCTATCCTGGAAGATTACAAGAATCCAGTGTGCTGGTAACACTTCTGACTGTCCAGCTGTAAGTTGGAGTTCCCAAGACCCCCCATTTAAGTTTGATTAATTTGGCAGCATGGCTCACAGAACTCAGAGAAACACTAACATTTACAGGTTTATCATAAAGGATATTTAGGGACCGGGTGTGATGGCTCACACCTGTAATCCCAGCACTCTGGGAGGCTGAGGCAGGTGAATTGCTTGAGCTCAGGAGTTCAAGACCAGCCTGGGCAACATGGCAAAACCCCATCTCTACCAAAAATACAAAAAATTAGCTGGGCATAGTGTAGTCCCAGCTGTAGTCCCAGCTACTTGAGAGGCTGAGACAGGAGGACCACTTGAGCCTGGGAGGTGGAGGTTGCAGTGAGCCAAGATCGTGCCACTGCACTCCAGCCTGGGCAACAGACTGAGACTCCATCTCAAAAAAAATAAAATAAAATAGAATAAAATAAAATAAAATGATATTCAGTAGGACACAGAAGAAGAACTAGGTGGAAGAGATCCATAGGGCAAGGGAAGGGGAAATGTGTGGCGCCTCCATGCCCTCTCCAGGCACACCACCCTATAGGCACCAGCAAGTGTTCAGCTGTCCAGAAGCTTTCCCAACCCCGTCCATTATTTCTTTCTTTTTTTTCTTTTCTTTGCTTTTTTTTTTTTTTTTTTTCAGACGGAGTCTTGCTCTTGTCACCCAGGTTGGAGTGCAATGGCATGATTTTGGCTCACTGCAACCTCTGCCTCCTGGGTTCAAGCGATTCTCCTGCCTCAGCCTCCCGAGTAGCTGGGATTACAGGTGCCCGCCACCACGCCCAGCTAATTTTTGTAGTTTTAGTAGAGATGGGGGTTTCATCATGTTGGCCAGGCTGGTCTTGAACTCTTGACCTCATGTGATCCACCCGCCTTGGCCTCCCAAAGTGCTGGAATTACAGGCGTGAGCCACTGCGCCCAATCTATTTATTTCTATATATTTTTATTTATTATATTTAATTATATATTATTATTGATTTACATATTTTTAAATTTATTTTTTTGGCTGGGTACGGTGGCACACACCTGTAATCCCAGCACTTTGGGAGGCCGAGGCGGGTGTATCACCTGAGGTCAGGAGTTTGAGATCAGCCTGACCAACATAGGGAAACCCCATCTCTACTAAAAATACAAAATTAGCCAGATGTGGTGGTGCATGCCTGTAATCCCAGATACTCAGGAGGCTGAGGCAGGTGAACTGCTTGAACCCGGGAGGCAGAGGTTGTAGTGAGCTGAGATCGGGCCATTGCACTCCAGCCTGGGCAACAAGAGCTACACTCCGTCTCAAAAAAAAAAAAAATTATTTATTTTTAAAAATTGAATTAACTTGGCTAGGTGTGGTGGCTCACCTCTGTAATCCCAGCACTTTGGGAGGCCGAGGTGGGAGGATCACCTGAGGTCAGGAGTTCGAGACCAGCCTGGCCAATATGGTGAAATCCCCATTTCTACTAAAAATACAAAAATTAGCCTGCATGGTGGCGCATGCCTATAATCTCAGATCACTTGAACCCGGGAGGTAGAGGCTGCAGTGAGCGGAGATCACGCCACTGCATTCCAGCCTGGGTGTCAGAGCCAGACTCTGTCAAAAAAAAAAAAAAGAGGAGTTCTATTATTATTTGTAGATGAAGAAAATTGGTTCTGTCCAACCAATGCAGAATAGGCCTCAATGGATCTTTGAGAGTCCAGAAATAGACCTAAGTATAAAGGGGGCGTTTGCAGTTGAGGAGGACAGGCTGGGTGCGGTGGCCCTGTCTGCAATCTCAGCAATTTGGGCGCGCCTGATGTCAGGTTCAGGCCTCCAGGGGGCGCACCCAAGCCAGGACAAGGCTCCCTGCGCCGGGGCGCCGGTCCAGCGGGCTCCGTTGGAAATCTCCACTCTCACCGGCTTCCGCTAGGGGTTCTGCCGCTGCTCTGCGCCAGCCGAGCCCCAAATCCTGCCTCCTCTACCCCTTCCTCGGACCCAGCCCGTGCCCACCTTAGGTCCTGGCAGCCTGGGAGGGGTGTGCGCCTCTTCGGGCTCATCCCCCCCGACCTCCGCGCTCTGGGGGTGTTCAGGTTCCTTCGCGTCAGTGCCCCCGAGTCCCGCGCCGCGACGGGGACTCCTGCAGACGCCTCGGTGGGGAAGAGAGGCAGCGGTCCCCGAGGTGGGTGCTGCCCCCTCGGGCTGCGGGGCTCTGCGGGGAGCGGCCGAGAGAGCGGGAGCCCGGGCAGGGCCGGCCGGGCCGGGCCGGGCCGGGGTGGACGGTCGTGGGGGCTGCCGGGGAGGTCCGGGAGCGAGAGGAGGTGACGGATGGAGACGGGTGACTCTTGCGAGGGCACGCACAGCCAGGGGCGGGATGGGGGCCCTACCTCGTCCAGGCGCCCTCTGGATCCGGGATTGCTTCGAGGTGGCCGAAGCCCCAAGGGGTGCTGGGCGGCGCCCTCCCCTCCCCCGCCCTCGTGGGGTTACTCCCCGCGGAGTTCCCAGTTGGTCCCCCAGTACTCCAGCGCCCCAGGGGTAGGGGTGAGGGGAGGGAGATGTGAAGCTCCTGAATGGAAGCCGAGAGGGCAGCGCCTTGAGGGCCCATCACCGGAAGTCCAGGGCAAAAACAGTTCCCGCTCATGGGCTCAGAGAGGTCACGCCGGCCCCTGCCGAGGACAGGGCCTGTCACAAAGAAGACGGCATGCTCTGGAAGTCTCTTCCATCCATTTCCACCTCCTCCTTCAAAACAGATTCTGCATCCTTTTGGCCGGGCTTGGGGGCTCACGCGTGTAATACGAACACTTTGGGAGGCTGAGGCGGGCAGTGAGCCGAGGTGGCACCACTGCACTCCAGCCTTGACAACAAAGCGAGATTCTGTCTCAAAAAGAAAACAATAAAACAAACAAACAAAAAAACAGACTCTGCATCCTTTTGTTAAAAATCAAGAAAGAGACTGGGTACTGTGGCTCATGCCTGTAATCCCAGCACTTTGGGAGACTGAGGCAGGCAGACTTGAGGTCAGGAGTTCGAGACCAGCCTGGCCAACATGGTGAAATCCCTTCTCTACTAAAAATATAAAATTAGCCGAGTGTGGTGCCACGTGCCTGTAATCCCAGCTACTGGGGAGGCTGAGTCACCAGAATCACTTGAACCCAGGAGGCGAAGGTTGCAGTGAGCCGAGATTACACCACTGCACTCCAGCCTGGGTGACAGAGTGAGACTCCACCTCAAAAACAAACAAACAAACAAACAAAAACAAGAAAGACAGGAGCGGCCGGTGTGATGGCTCACACCTGTAATCCCAGCACTTTGGGAGGCTGGGGCAGGCAGATCACGAGGTCAAGAGATCGAGACCATTCTGACCAACATGGCGAAACTCTGTCTCTATTAAAACTACAAAAATTAACTGAGCGTGGTGGTACACACCTGTACTCCCAGCTACTCGGGAGGTTGAGGCAGGAGAATCGTTTGAACCTGGGAAGCGGAGGTTGCAGTAGGCCAAGATCGTGCCACTGCACTTCAGCCAAGTGACAGAACGAGACTCCGTCTCAAAAAAAAAAAAAAAGGAGAAGAGAAAAGAAAGACAGTAGCTCCTTCCCTTCTATAATTACAAACTATTTTTGTTTTTTTTTGAGACAGAGTCTCACTCTGTTGTTCAGGCTGGAGTGCAGTGGCACCATCTGGGATCACTGCAACCTCTGCCTCCCGGGTTCAAGTGATTCTCCTGCCTCAGACTCCCGAGTAGCTGGGATTACAGGTGCCTGCCACCATTCCCAGCTAACTTTTGTATTTTTAGTAGAGACAGGGTTTCACCATGTTGGTTAGGCTGGTCTCGGTCTCCTGACCTCAGGCGATCCGCCCACCTTGGCCTCCCAAAGTTCAGGGATTACAGGTGTGAGCCACCGCACCCAGCCAATTACAAACTTTTGATAGTTTTCCCTCGGGGTATCATTTCTATTTCATGAGGTCAGGAGTCTACTAAAAATACAAAAATTAGCCGGGCTTGGTGGCACACCCCTGTAACCCCAGCTACTGAGGAGGCTGAGGCAGAATAATCGCTTGAGCCCAGGAGGCAGAGGTTGCAGTGAGCCGAGATCATGCCACTGCACTCCAGCCTGGCTGACAGAGTGAGACTGTGTCTCTAAATAAATAAATAAATAAATAAATCCCTATCAGCCATGGAGCCAGGGTTAGGTGCTGAGCCCAGTGGCAGTGGGAGGACGGGTTTCCTGAGCACAAACTCTGGGTTGAGCCATTTCCCAGGGGGCTTCCTGCAGAGTCTGAGCAGGTGAGGACCAAGGAGGTGAAGCCCAGGCCGATTCAGCTGGAGGAGTACACGCTGCTGCAGGACATCAGCTATCTCAGGCCACCTGTCCTCCTGGGCCTTTCCTGTCACTGAGGCCATCTGTGCCTTCTGTGAAACACTGCCCCAAAGTTCAGAGTTCAAAGAGGGGGCCCGAGGGGCCTGGGCCTGGCTCTGACACTGATACTGACCTTGAGCTGGTGACTTAACTCCCTGAGCCTCAGTCTACTTGTCTATGAAATGGGAATAAGTCTACCTACTCTATTCCTGGCAACCTTTTTCAGTGGCCCCAAGCCTCAATTTTTCTCACCTGTAAAATGGGTTTAACCATGGCCTTTCCTATGTATCTTACAATTTTGTAATTAAATCCATCCATCCAGTTATCAAATAATAGTAATAAAGAAATGAGAGACTGGGCGCAGTTGCTCAAGTCTGTAATCCCAGTACTTTGGGAAGCTGAAGCAGATGAATCCCTTGAGCCCAGGAGCTCGAGACCAGCCTGGGTAACATGGTGAAACCCCATCTCTACAAAAAAATACAAAAACTAACTGGGCATGGTGGTGTATGCCTGTAGTCCCAGCTACGTGGGAAGCCTGAGGTGGGAGAATGGCTTGAGCCTGGGAGGCGGAGGTTGCAGTGAGCCAAGATCGCACCGCTGCACTCCAATCTAGGTGACAGAGCCAGACCCTGTCTCAAAAAGAAAAGAAAAGAAAAATATGAGACTGCTTGCTATATGCCTGGTACTGTGTACATGCCTTAACTCATCCATTTCTCCTGGCCACCCTGGGAGGAGAAAGTCTGTATTACTGCCATCCCACAGAAGAGAAAACAGACCAGTAATTCACATGCTCAGCATCACATAGCTGAATGTGCTGCAGATGCAGGCACTCTGGCCTCACTGGCTGCCTCCCTCTACCCAGGCTACCTCCCCGTACACAGGCTGCCTCCCTGTGCCTAGGCTGCCTCCCTATGCCCAGGCTGTCTCCCTGGGTACAGTCCACTGTGTGCCAGGGCCCGGAGCATGGTGGCCCTCAATAAATAATGGTTGAATGAATGACACCGCAAAAGTGCCCTTAGAGTGGAGGCCCAGCACAGCTGCTCTGATGTACCCAGGTCAGAGTGGAGTCTGAGGGCATCCACACACCATCCTGCTTGCTGAAGCAGGTGAGTACCACAGGTTTTGCATTGTAACATGCAAACGATGGCATGTATTTTTATCCTCATCTGAGATCCGGGACTTTTATGGGTCTCCTGGGTATTCACAGGGCAAGGGCTTTGGGAGAAAGCTTGAACTCCCCTGATGTAGTTGACAGAGCATGAGTTTATCCTCAGAGAGACCACAGTTCAAATCTTGGCTGGGTGACTACTTTTCTGAGCCTCACTTGCTTCGTCGTGGCAGCCCGAATTGGTCTGACCATTTCCTGCAAGTTCCTTGACAGCTGGAGGAAGATCACAGCACCCAGCCCTGAGCATCACTGACTTGGCATCACAGGTCACCTCTTGCAGGGAGCAATCTGTGGCTGATGGAGGAAGAGGGGGATACCAGAAAAAAAAAATTTAACTTTGCCTGGAAAGTACCTTCCTGGTGGCTTTCAGTCATCTCAGCTCCCCAGATGCCCTACTTTTTGCTGGAGTCACTTGTTCTGCTCTTGCTTTTTTTGAGGTAACAGACTGTTGTCCGTTTGCAGGCAGGAACTTGAGAAATAGAGGTTGAACAAGTCTCAGACCGCATTTGTTCAGATGTCAATGTGGATAAGCACCATGCCAGGTTCTATCCTAGGTGCAAAGACTGCCAAGATATTTTTTAAAATCTTTTACTGCGAGGCTAAGTTTATTATAGAAGAAACTAATCTCATTGTTTACAAAATGAAATTAGGGCCGGGCGCGGTGGCTCACGCCTATAATCCCAGCACTTTGGGAGACTGAGGCAGGTGGATCACTTGAGGTCAGGAGTTTGAGGCCAGTCTAGCCAACATGGTGAAATCTCATCTCTACTAAAAATACAAAAATTAGTTAGGCATGGGGACAGGTGCCTGTAATCCCAGCTCCTCAGGAGGCTGAGACAGGAGAATTGCTTGAACCCAGGAGGCGGAGGTTGTAGTGAGCCAAGATCATGCCATTACACTCCAGCCTGGGTGACAAGAGGGAAATTTCTTCTCAAAAAAAAAAAGGAAAGGAAAAAAACAAACAAGAACTGAAATTAGGTTGGGTGCAGTGGCTCACGCCTATAATCCTAGCATTTTAGAAGGCTGAGGCAGGAGGATCGCTTTGAACCCAGGAGCTGGATTCCAGCCTGGACAACAGGGCAAAACCCCGTCTCTACCAAAAATACAAAAATTGGCCAGGCATGGTAGTTTGCACCTGTAGTCCCAGCTACTCAGGAGGCTGAGGTGGGAGGATGGCTTGAGCTGGGGAGGCAGAGGTTGCGCTAAGCCAAGATCGTGCCACTGCACTCCAGCCTGGGTGACAGAGCTGGAACCTGTCTCAGAAAAAAAAAAAAGAGAGAGAGAGAAAGAAAGAAACAGAGAAAGAAATTACATGGTAGTTTATATGTTTGAAACCAGCAAATCCTGGCTCCTTTATATGCCCTTTTAATTCTACCCGAGACCTGAATCCTTCCTTTTTCACTCATTATAATCTTGAATTTTATAATAAGCAGCTAAAAGAAAATAGCTGGTTGGCCGGGTGCAGTGGCTTACACCTGTAATCCCAGCACTTTGGGAGGCTGAGGTCGGGAGTTCCAGACCAGCCTGGCCAACATGGTGAAACCCCGTCTCTACTAAAGATACAAAAATTTGCTGGTGGTTTCAGGTGCCTGTAATCCCAGCTACTCGGGAGGCTGAGGCAGGAGAATCGCTTGAACCCGGGAGGCAGAGGTTGCAGTGAGCCGAGATCGCACCATCGCACTCCAGTCTGACGGACAAGAGCGAGACTTCGTCTCAAAAAAAAAAAAAAAAAAAAGGCATTTTCAACATTTCAACGTAATGTACTCTAGCCAAGCGCCGAGCAATCCTCCTTATCAAGTGGACTGGGTACAATTCCTGCTTCCCCCTGAGTAGCTGGTTTCAGTTCCCAGCCCACCCATGGAATTATACAAACAAGTCAATCTCATACACCATGAAACCAGGGAGCACCTCAACGTTTTTTTGGTTTTGTTTTTTTTTTGTTTTTTTTTTTTCGAGATGAGTCTTGCTGTGTCACCTAGGCTGGAGTGCAGTGGCACGATCTTGGCTCACTGCAACCTCCATTTTCATGTTTCAAGTGATTCTCCTACCTCAGCCTCTCAAGTAACTGGGATTACAGGCACTCGCCACCACGCCCGGCTAATTTTTATATTTTAGTAGAGATGGGGTTTCACTATGTTTGGCAAGGCTGGTCTCGAACTCCTGATCTCAAATGATCCACCCACCTCGGCCTCCCAAAGTGCTGGTATTACAGGCATGAGCCACTGTGCCACGCCAACCTTACCTTCTTGATTCTACAAAGCCTCTTGTGATCCACTGGTACCAGGCACAAGCCCTGTGTGGCCCTGCAGAGTGTGTCCTCCTCTCCTGAGCTGTGAGTACATGTGACTCATAAACTGCTCTGGATCCCTTCTGTCCAGATTCGGGTGTCCTGTGTTCAGCCATCGCCATAATCCTAGGGCAGGAATCCCTCCTGTACCGATGAGGTAAAGAGAGGTGATTAAAACAAGTGTTCCAGTTTATCTCACTGGGTTACATAACTGGGTCTTATTTTCTTCAGCATCCAATAGTAATTTCCTGGGCTGGGCACTGTGACTCATGCCTATTATCCCAGCACTTTGGAAGGCCAAGGTGGGTGGATCATGAGGTCAGGAGTTCAAGACCAGCCTGACCAACATGGTGAAACCCCGTCTCTACTAAAAATACAAAAAAAATAGCTAGGTGTGGTGGCACATGCCTGTAATCCCAGCTACTCAGGAGGCTGAGGCAGGAGAATTGCTTGAACCCAGGAGGTGGAGGTTGCAGTGAGCTGAGATCACGCCACTGCACACTAGCCTGGGCAACAGAGCTCAGCTCCATCTCAAAGAAAAAAAGACAGGCTGTCACTCTGGAGGGCAATGATGGAATACTAGATCACTGCAGACTCAAACTCCTGGGCTCAGGCAATCCTCCCGTCTCAGTCTCCTGAACAGTTTGGGACTACAGGCACATGCACCACGCCCAGCTAATTTTTAATTATTATTATTATTTTTTTTTTGTAGAGATGGGGTCTCACTATGGTTGCCAGGGCTGGAGGTATGTGTTTTTAACAGTAGATAAAGTAGTCCTGGAACTGAGGGTAATCAGAAGTCAACATGGCAGATTAGCATCTAAGACGGAGTGGCTTTGGCCTCCAGATACATCTTGACAGGACTGGTATATGTGTGCAGACAGGGAAAGAATTGTTTGAAACCATCTTTGGAGATTAGTTACCACGCCCCTGATTACACAAACGAAGAAGCCGAGATTCAGAGATGGGACTAGTGGCTCAGGGGACAGAGGAATAATAGAAATGACAGCGTTCATTGAGCCATTTGTATGTGCTTATGCCGTGCTGGGTGCTCCTAGATGCAATCTCTTTTTTTCTTTTGAGACGGAGTCTTGCTCTGTCACCCAGGCTGGAGTGCAGTGGTGCGATCTCGGCTCATTGCAACCTCCACCTCCCGGGTTCAAGCAATTCTCCTGCCTCAGCCTCCCGAGTAGTTGGGATTACAGACGTGCGTCACCTTGCCCAGCTAATTTTTTTTAATTTTTAGTAGAGTCGGGATTTCACCATGTTGGCCAGGTAGGTCTTGAACTCCTGTCCTCAGATGATCCGCCTGCCTTGGCCTCCCAAAGTGCTGGAATTACAGGCATGAGCCACTGCACCCGGCCACCCACATGAAATCATATGAGGTAGCATCAATTTTGTGTGTGTGTGTGTGTGTGTGTGTGTGTGTGTGTGTTTTCCTGAGATGGAGACTCACTCTGCTGCCCAGGCTGGAGTGCAGTGGGGTGATCTTGGCTCACTGTGACTTCTGCCTCCTGGGTTAGAGCAATTCTCCTGCCTCAGCATCCCTAGTAGCTAGGATTACAGGTGCACCCCGTCATGGCTGGCTAATTTTTGTATTTTTAGTAGAGACAGGGTTTTGCCATGTTGGCCAGGCTGGTCTCAATCTCCTGACCTCAAGCGATCCACCCACCTCAGCCTCCCAGCGGAGGAGTTTGACTCCTCAGCAGAGTCAAACCTGAGCAGTTTGACTCTACGCCAGGAGCAAAGTCCAAAAACGGTTACATTTTTGCCTTGGGACCTGGATTTGGCATTAACAACAAAGTGGAATTGTGCCCAAGATGCTAGCAAGTTCAAATAAAACAAAATGTGACATTCTTCATGCTTCAGCATAGTGCATTCTGGGAAATCACGGCATACAAAGACTTGGATTTTCCCAGAGGAAACCTCTCTAGCAGACACGGCTAGTTCTCGGCAGCACCCACGCTACTGTCATACACCACAATGGGATTTTTAGGTCAGCACCTGGCTCCCTACCTAGCAACTGTTTTTCCCAGCTCTTCTTGCAACGAAGGGAAATAAGGGCTGGCCAATGGGATAAGAGAAGAAAGAAGTGACATCATGATCTCTGGGTCAAGTAGGCTGGCTCAATGTGGGTGCAACAGCAGGAACTGGAGGAGCTGCTTTGGACCATGAGATGAGAGCTGAGCGTTAAGGAACAGAGCAGGGTTGCAGGAGTCTGGGGTGTTTGGATGACTTCGGGGAGATGGTCAATCTTTGGGCCCTGACTGCCCACCTCTGGTCTCTTACCTCAGATGGAAATACAATTCCACCTTCTTTAGGCCGTTATTAATGGAGAGTGTTTTCCTCCCTGTGTGGGTCTCCTGGGTATTCTGTATGGTACTGTGTAGTAACTTGCAGATTATCTTTTTTTTTTTTTTACTTTTTTTTTTTTTTTTGAGACAGAATCTCGCTCTCTCCCCCAGGCTGGAGTGTAACGGTGCGATCTCGGCTCACTGCAACCTCCGCCTCCCGGGTTCAAGCAATTCTCCTGCCTCAGCTTCCGGAGTAGCTGGGACTACAGGCGCCGCCACCACGCCCAGCTAATTTTTTTGTATTTTTAGTAGAGACGAGGTTTCACTGTGTTAGCCAGAATGGTCTCAATCTCTTCACCTCATGATCCGCCCGCCTCGGCCTCCCAAAGTGCTGGGATTACAGGCATGAGCCACTGCACCTGGCCCAGATTGTCTTATGGTGGGAAATGTGTGCTTCTCCAGGGATGTGCCAGCTGAACCAGTAGATCTCTATGGTCGATGGTCCCTCACAGTTTTTTGTTTTGTTTTGATTTTTTGAGACGGGGTCTCACTCTGTCTCCCAGGCTGGAGTGCAATGGCACCATCTTGGCTCACTGCAACCTCTGCCTCCCGGGTTCAAACGATTCTCCTGTTTCAGCCTCCCGAGCAGCTCGGATTACAGGTGCCTGTCACCACGTCTGGCTAATTTTTGTATCTGTAGGAGAGACAAGGTTTCACCATGTTGGTCAGGCTGGTCTCAAACTCCTGACCTCAAGTGATCCACCCATCTTGGCCTCCCAAAGTGCTGGGATTACAGGTGTGAGCCACCAAGCCCGGCCCCTCCCAGTCTTGAAATTCTGCGGTTATAGGATGGGACAGGTTTTGGTTAGGCTGAGGACCCCCAAAGTTTCAAGGCTCTGGACTGGATTCTGAGTTTTCCTTTCCTTTCTTTTCTTTTAGACAGGGTCTTACTCTATTGCTCATGCTGGAGTGCAGTGGCATCATTGCTCATCACAGCCTTGATCTCCCGGGCTGAGGTGATCCTCCCGCCTCAGCCTCCTGAGTTGCTGGGACTACAGGCTCATGCCACCATGCCAGCTAATATATATAGATTTTTAAGAACAGACAGATCTTTCTATGTTGCCCAGGCTGGTCTCAAACTCCTGGCCTCAAGTGATCTTCCTGCCTCACCCTCCCGAGTAGCTGGGATTACAGGTGCTTGGCTGATTTTTTTGTATTTTTTGTAGAGACAGGGTTTTGCCGTATTGCCCAGGCTGGTTTCTAACTCTTGGACTCAATTGATCCACCCGCCTCGGCCTCCTGAAGTGTTGGGATTACAGGCATGAACCATCACATCCAGCCTGATCTTTTATCTACTTCCTTTTTTCATGTGAACTCTTTTCCCTCAACCTCAGTTCTGACCTTCTGTAATTGAACTAGAAGATGGACTGCACTTACAGAAAAGAGTAAGAAGCTCTTTGGGAATTTTCCTTTCAGTCTCACTGGGAAGTTGGGAGAGTCGATGACCATTTTGCGACGCCAAAAATCCAGTTTGTGAAATCCTGTTTTTTCCTCCCCTTCTGTCAGAATACAGCAGAGTCATTTGGGGATTTTTATTGCCTCTAATTTTTTTTAAGCCTTGTTTTCCCAGCATGGCTGGGATGCTGTTTCCTGTTAAAGACATATTTGGGTTGATTTGGCTCTGAGGCCTGTTAGGCAGGTGGGGGACTTCCCTGGGACAGGGAACAGGATGAGGGGGCACAGAGGCTGGAGCTTACAAAAGTAGAACTGAAGTGGGGAGAGGTTTCTGGGGCTGGAGTGGGTGGGGCTCAAGCCCAAACTCTGCAGAAGCTCCAGGCAGGGGCAGAAATGGAGGAGGGGGCCAGGCACGATAGCTCGTGCCTGCAACCACAACACTTTGGGAGGCTGAGACAGCCAGATTGCTTGAGCCCAGGAATTAAGACCAGTCTAGACAACATGGTGAAATCCCGTCTGTACTAAAAAATACAAAAATTAGCTGGGCATGATGGCATATTCCTGGTCCCAGCCACTCGGGAGGTTGAGGTGGGAGGATGGCATGAACCCGGGAGATCGCGGTTGCAATGAGCCATGATTGTGCCACTGCACTCCAGCCTGGTGACAGAGCAAGACCTCAAAATCTTGCTCAAATCTCCCAGAAGAAAGAAAAAAAGGGAGAGAGAGAGAAAGAAAAAAAGAGAGAGAGAGAGAAAGAAAAGAAGAGAAATGAGCTGGGCACAGTGGCTCATGCCTGTAATCCTAGCACTTTGGGAGGACGAGGCAGGCAGATCACCTGAGGTCAGGAGTTCAAGACCAACCCGGCCAATATGGTGAAATCCCATCTCTACCAAAAATACAAAAATTAACCAGGCATGGTGGCATGTGTCTATAATACCAGCTACTCGGGAGGCTGAGGCAGAGACTTGCTTGAACCCAGGAGGCGGAGGGGTTGAAGTGAGCCAAGATCCCATCACTGCACTCCAGCCTGGGCGACAGAGTGAGACTCCATCTCAAAAAAAAAAAAAAGAGAAATGGAGGAGGTGACCCAGCACCCAGCAATATTGGCCAAGAATAGAGATCTGATCCTGGGAAGACAGGTAGCTGGTTCCAGGGCCACGGTTCCTAAGACCAGGCCATCTCTCAGATGAGGTGCTCCTGTCCAGGGGGTCCCAGTACACAGCACCCAGAAGAGTCGGGCTGGCCAAATCTGGAAGAAGATAAAATTGGTTAGAGGCCAAC